>NC_079215.1:60605745-60663245 GCF_029633865.1 Lampris incognitus
TAATCTATATGCTGAAGTCCTCTACTGTGTTTGCATGACAAGATTGTGAAAGCCCTCACCTCCACCCTTCTCATCACTCCCCTCCCTCCTCATCACCCCCCTCCACCCTTCTCATCACTCCCCTCCACCCTTCTCATCAGCCGGCCTCCACCCTTCTCATCAGCCGGCCTCCACCCTTCTCATCAGCCGGCCTCCAGTGCGCCGTGTTAATTTCTGGATGCATCACCGCCGCCCACCACAGTGCATCACCGCCGCCCACCACAGCTTCACTTGACCCGTCATCTTCTCGTGCAGCCGTCTCTGCGTTACCAAAGCTGATGTGATTCTCCGTCCCTGTCCACGAGCATAATCCTATTTCCCCGAGAAGACGGCTCATGTTTCATACTGATGCCAGTGATAAATTAGTCCGAGGCGAGGCACAGAAAATGGACGCGGTAGCCCATATTTATGCCGAAATGGGTACGCAACCTGCAAGCATAGAGAGCAGAAAAGCAACAGGGTTCTCCCTGCAATAGGAGTACGCCGTGTTGTGTAAAACAGTGCCACGGCTCCATGTGTGCCGGCGGCATACGGGTTTGAAACCCGGGAAAAGAAACCACACAAAACGGCTGCGGGTATACTATTTTCTTAGTGCGTTAAGCGTTTTCCTAGTGACGGACGGAGACGTGTTGTGTAGTACGCCAAAGCTGTTGTGCAGTCCGGCCCTCTGCAGAGACGTGGCGCCTGGTGTAATACTGCCCTGTGAGACTGTGTGTGTCAATATTTGCAGAGTGGAAAGTGTAACATAATTGTTTGAGGGAGAACCGAATGGGGACAAGTACTGCTTTGTTAGGTGTGTTTGAGATAAGCTGCGACCGTGTCCACGTTGTTGGTGAAACTGAAGAGATAACGTTCGACGGTTACCGCACAGATACACAAACAGAAGGAGCCCATGATTTGTGAGAGAGGCCGCATGCATTGCTCCAGGGACTCGGTAGTGGCTCCAAGTTGTGCCTTTCACCAGCGGGGACCACGTCGCAGCACCGAGAGCACATACTCTGACCTGGTGTACAAATGGTAATATGTGTAATCTGTAATTGAAATCTGTGCTAAAATTTACGCTATCCGAGAGAGCTTTTCTCTACCCAGCCTGCACTTGTTCGCCTTTCCCCTGGTTTCGCTCAGTGGAAATGCTTTAAACCAGCAAGGAATTCATCGCCCCCCCCCACCCGCACCCCCACCCTAACAAAGGCCACCCTTAAAACAGCTCTGAGAGGTGCCTGCTAGGAGCTGCAGTATTCACGCTGCCCTCTGCACAGCACCGTGAATCAATACGCTGTGGTGTCCCCGTTGTGTCTCCTGCATGTGTGTGTCTGTTTGTTCTTCACTGTGTGCGTTCTTCTGCTCATGTGCATGTGTATGTGGGAGTTCAACTCTGCCAGAATACGACCCGGATACTTTTGATCTTTGTAGTAAAGTGTGAAGACGAAGAGACGGAGATGAGCCTTCAAAAAAATCCGCCCTGGAAGCCCGATACTGCCCCTCGAACCATACCTCTCCTCCTCCACCAGAAGCCGTTGGTTCCAAGTACTAAACCACCAGCAGAGCCACAAAATCAGGGAACTGTTAGAAGACGTAGAAGCAAATCCATGTTTCTATTTATTCAGCTTTTGGTAGAGATTTGAGAAGTCTGCGTGTGTGTGTGTTAGTATGTGTGTATGTCCACACGGGCAGCCCAGAGGCAGCACAAATTTCTATGGAGGTTGTAGGAGCACAGCTGGTGCCTCAACAAGTCTCTTCCAGTGTTTATGGTGCTTGAGTCAGGCTGAGTCATCATTGTGTGTCAGTAGGGGAGTAGCTGGTGGTCCCTTCCCCTCTCCAGGTATGGATGTTTCAGCAGGGGAGTACCTGGTGGTCCCTATCCCCTCTCCAGGTATGGAAGTTTCAGTAGGGGGAATACCTGGTGGTCCCTATCCCTCTCCAGGTATGGATGTTTCAGTAGGGGGAGTACCTGGTGGTCCCTATCCTCTCTCCAGGTATGGATGTTCAGTAGGGGGAGTACCTGGTGTTCCCCATCCCTCTCCAGGTATGGATGTCTCAGTAGGGGGAGTACCTGGTGGTCCCTATCCTCTTCTCCAGGTATGGATGTTTCAGCAGGGGGAGTACCTGATGGTCCCCTATCCCCTCTCCAGGTATGGAAGTTTCAGTAGGGGGAATACCTGGTGTTCCCCATCCCCTCTCCAGGTATGGATGTCTCAGTAGGGGGAGTACCTGGTGGTCCCTATCCCCTCTCCGGGTATGGAAGTTTCAGTAGGGGGAATACCTGGTGGTCCCTATCCTCTCTCCAGGTATGGAAGTTTCAGTAGGGGGAATACCTGGTGTTCCCCATCCCCTCTCCAGGTATGGATGTCTCAGTAGGGGGAGTACCTGGTGGTCCCTATCCTCTCTCCAGGTATGGATGTTTCAGCAGGGGGAGTACCTGGTGGTCCCTATCCCCTCTCCAGGTATGGATGTTTCAGTAGGGGGAATACCTGGTGGTCCCTATCCCCTCTCCAGGTATGGATGTTTCAGCAGGGGGAGTACCTGGTGGTCCCTATCCCCTCTCCAGGTATGGATGTTTCAGTAGGGGGAATACCTGGTGGTCCCTATCCTCTCTCTGGGTATGGATGTTTCAGCAGGGGGAGTACCTGGTGGTCCCTATCCCCTCTCCAGGTATGGATGTTTCAGTAGGGGGAGTACCTGGTGGTCCCTATCGCCTCTCCAGGTATGGATGTTTCAGTAGGGGGAATACCTGGTGGTCCCTATCCCCTCTCCAGGTATGGATGTTTCAGCAGGGGGAGTGGTCCCTATCCTCTCTCCAGGTGTGGATGTTTCAGTAGGGGGAGTACCTGGTGGTCCCTATCCCCTCTCCAGGTATGGATGTTTCAGTAGGGGGAGTACCTGGTGGTCCCTATCCCCTCTCCAGGTATGGATGTTTCAGTAGGGGGAGTACCTGGTGGTCCCTATCCCCTCTCCAGGTATGGATGTTTCAGTAGGGGGAGTACCTGGTGGTCCCTATCCCCTCTCCAGGTATGGATGTTTCAGCAGGGGGAGTGGTCCCTATCCTCTCTCCAGGTATGGATGTTTCAGCAGGGGGAGTACCTGGTGGTCCCTATCCCCTCTCCAGGTATGGATGTTTCAGTAGGGGGAGTACCTGGTGGTCCCTATCCCCTCTCCAGGTATGGATGTTTCAGTAGGGGGAGTACCTGGTGGTCCCTATCCTCTCTCCAGGTATGGATGTTTCAGTAGGGGGAGTACCTGGTGATCCCTATCCCCTCTCCAGGTATGGATGTTTCAGCAGGGGGAGTACCTGGTGGTCCCTATCCCCTCTCCAGGTATGGATGTTTCAGTAGGGGGAGTACCTGGTGGTCCCTATCCCCTCTCCAGGTATGGATGTTTCAGTAGGGGGAGTACCTGGTGATCCCTATCCCCTCTCCAGGTATGGATGACATTTGATTCACAGAGGAACTCATCCGACCTTTGACAGGTTTTCTTTTTAGTCCTGCTGGGTGTCCACACACCTTCCTCACAACAACCCAAGGGCTGAAGTGGGGGGGGGGGGTGCCGGTTTAGTCGCCGGCGACCCGACGGTTGCAGTGGCGTTGGGACGCTTGTTGAGGACGACCTCTTCGTCACTGTTCAACGGTCTAGGTACCCATCTAACGTCAACGTGGAGGGTAGTTGTACGAAGTACAGAGTCTAAATCTATCTTTTTATCTGTGTGCATTCATCAACATGGTCTCACAGGAAATGACCACCACCTCTTAACACTCGCATTACGTGGTCGTGGCACGTACTGTGTTGTGTTCAAATTACGTGCCGGCACCAGGGTCGATTTCTTTTTTTCCTTTGTTCTCTAAAAACACTGATTTGTGTGCGATGTAAGTCCTTTTGATGTAATGGGGCCAGGGTTAATGTTAGGGTGGTTTGTTGTGCCTATGAGGGATCTCAGTCCCTCCACGTTGGAAGTTGACGTTAGAGGTCGTCCTCAACGAGCCTCCATATGTGACGGCTGGGCAGTGGGAATGGGCTCCTTAAGGTCGTGCCCGGGACCCGCCGCAGACTGCCTGCAACTTCCAGTACAACACTGAGGGCAGAGTGTCCACTGGCTTACTGGGAACATTAGGCGATAAAAATCTGGGCGACTCATGGATGACTAACTGAAGTTCTGGGGAGTGCCAGATCGAAGTAAACACACTCTTGTGTTTCCTTCGTGTAAACACTGTTGTGTGCTTGTGTTTTCACTTAACACATTTCGCGTGTTTACCCTCGTAACCACGGCTCGGTAGCGTGAATCGGACGCAAGTGACGGTGACGCGCCGAAGAGAAGGAAAACGATCACAGAGGTCAAACACTCTCACGATCATGTGTCTGTTAAAAAGAAAAGAGGCGGCTGCCGTCCAACTCACGTCCAACCTCCTCCCGACCTCCTCCCGACTGTCCCTCGGCGGTTGTTTGTCTCTGTGCCCAGGCGACGTAACGCCATAAGTATGTTTGCAACTACTCACTAACTCGCACAGCCTCTCCTCGAAGACGTCCGCCATTTCCTCGTCTTCTTTGTTGCGTGTTGCTGGCTGGTCGCGCATGCGCTATTAGATACACTGCGCAACACTGCCCCCACCATTTCCTGTGCTGTTTCCGGTGGTACTGCACCGTCTGTACGGATCCGCAAGCTCCCATAAAACGTGCGGAAATACGGACGAAATGAACGCAGAGTACGGACAGAAGGCTCCGTATACGTATACGTATTTAACGTTGAGCATAAACGAGCCGTTACCAGGTGAGGTAAGGAGAGGAGGAGAGGAGAGGAGAGGAGAGGAGAGGAGAGGAAAGGAGAGGAGAGGAGAGGTAAGGAAAGGAGAGGAGAGGAGAGGAGAGGAGAGGAGAGGAGAGGAGAGGAGGGGAGGGGAGAGGTAAGGAAAGGAGAGGAGAGGAGAGGAGAGGAGGGGAGGGGAGGGGAGGGGAGAGGAGGGGAGGGGAGGGGAGGGGAGGGGAGGGGAGAGGAGGGGAGAGGAGAGGAGAGGTAAGGAAAGGAAAGGAGAGGAGAGGAGAGGAGAGGAGAGGAGGGGAGGGGAGGGGAGGGGAGGGGAGGGGAGGGGAGGGGAGCCGGCTCTCGGCCTCTGCCGGGGACAGTGGCAGGGGGGGAGTTTGAAATGTAAGAAATGTTTCGTTAAAGTATTTATACCTACACACACATCCTCTCTCTCAATTATAAATGCTGTACTGTAGTTACATTTATCACTATTACTGCATTATTATAGTTATGATGTTTTCGGTAAAATATGTACTGTAACGTGCATGGATGAGTAGACACGCTGGCCGCTGGCTGGCGGGTCTGACCCTTTAGTCGAGCGGTTAGCGATGCCTCCTGCGGTGCGGGCGATACGGGTTCGCTTCCCGGCCGCGGCAGGTTCTGTGGTTGCGTTGTCCCCCGAATTCGCTACAGTACTATATACTGGGGCGCTCGGGTAGCGTGGTCGGAGTCGCTGGTTTGATCCAGTGTTACCTTTGGCTCGGTCGAGTATCCCTACAGACACCGTTGGCCGTGTCTGCGGGTTGGAAGCCGGATGTGGATATGTGTCCTGGTCGCTGCACTAGCGCCTCCCCTGGTCAGTCGGGGTACCTGTTCAAGGGGAAGGGGGAACTGGGGATACAACAACAACCACTTAGTTCTGCGTAGCGCCTTTCAAGGAACCCAAGGACGGTTTACACTAGACAAGGGAAAAAAAGAAGATTAAAACAATGATCAAAAGACCATAGGTAGTTTTTAAGTAGTGTTTTAAAATCAGCAACGAGGCGGCGTTACGGATCTCTGCTGGAATAGAGTTTCAAAGGGTGGGGGCTGCCGCACTGAATGCTATATCCCCAAAACTCCGCAGGCTGGTGTGGAGGATGGAAAGCAGGCCCGTGTCTGCAGACCGCAGATTCCGGGACAGAATATAGGGGTTGAGGAGGTCTGATAGGTACTGGGGGGTATGGGTATAGAGGGATTTATCTCCCACGTATCCCCCTGGCGAAACTCCTCACTGTCAGGTGAAAAGAAGCGGCTGGCGACCCCACGTGTATTGGAGGAGGCATGTGGTAGTCCGCAGCCCTCCCCGGATCGGCAGAGGGGGTGGAGAAGAGTGGGGTAATTGACCGCATATAACTGGAGAGAAAAAGGGGAACCCCCCCCCCAAAAAACGAGATCGCTGCTGTTAACATGTATAAAAACTGTGTACTCTGTGGTGCGAATTTCCCTTACGGGTGTTTTGTATATTGTACTGTTTGTACTTTATGAGCCACCGTAGGTTCAGTGGTGACGTAATCACGCAGTCTGGCGTGTGCACTTGTACAGTGTGTGCATGAGATCAAAAAAAAATGCGCCGTGGTCACATCTAAGGTGGGCTCTGTATAAAAGTGAATGCATTGTGAAGAAAGAAAATAGATTCACCATCGTTGTTGAAAACAAGTCTGTTTATTTGTAAGTACGCAAAGTATAATCCGCTGGAGAAAAACACCTCAGCAGCTGCCTCTCGACGCATTCTTCCACGCCGGCTCGCCACAATAATTTAAACAGGTGAGTTATATAAAAAAATCCCCCCGTACAGTTTTCCTGAACTGGGGAACTAGCTATAGCGACCAAAACCTTTTATTTTATACCAGGCTGTAAACTCCTCTATTTCTGCTGTAAATTTGGGCATGTTAAAATGGGAGTCTTTGGAGATTGGCTCGCTTTTTGAGCCAGCCTCAAGTGGCCATTCGAGGAATTGCAGTTTTTTGCACTCCCGCGTCAGCCCCGGAGGTGATCCTTCACCCCTTCAGTTTTTCTTGGTGCTGATAGCGTCGGCATGCATCACTCAAATGGCTCTGTAATCTCTTTAATAAAGCCACACTGGGTGTCCGGGCGATGTGGTGGTCTATTCCGTTGAGGAGAGCCTGGAGAGGTGGAGGTATGCAATGGAGGGAAGAGGAATGAAAGTCAATCGGAGCAAGACGGAATAACTATGCGTGAATGAGAGGGAGGACAGTGGAATGGTGAGGATGCAATGGGTAGGGGTGATGAAGGCGGAGGAGCATAAATACTTGGGTTCGACTGTCCAAAGTAACGGGGAGTGCAGTAGAGAGGTGAAGAAGAGAGTGCAGGCAGGGTGGAGTGGGTGGAGAAGAGTGTCTGGAGTGATTTGCAACAGAAGGGTACCAGCAAGAGTTAAAGGGAAGGTTTACCAGATGGTTGTGAGATCAGCTACGTATGTTATATGGTTTGGAGACAGTGGCACTGACGAAAAGACAGGAGGAGGAGCTGGAGGTGGCAGAGATGAAGATGCTAAGATTTTCATTAGGAGTGATGAAGAAGGACAGGATTAGGAACGAGTATATTAGAGGGACAGCTCAGGTTGGACAGTTTGGAGACAAAGCAAGAGAGG
Organism: Lampris incognitus; assembly: GCF_029633865.1. Taxonomy (NCBI): domain Eukaryota; kingdom Metazoa; phylum Chordata; class Actinopteri; order Lampriformes; family Lampridae; genus Lampris; species Lampris incognitus. The sequence continues at coordinate 60,613,170 of NC_079215.1, forward strand.
CAAGATTGAGATGGCTTGGACATGTGTGGAGGAGAGATGCTGGGTATATTGGGAGAAGGATGCTGAATATGGAGCTGCCAGGGAAGAGGAGAAGAGGAAGGCCAAAGAGGAGGTTTATGGATGTGGTGAGGGAGGACATGCAGATGGCTGGTGTGACAGAGGAAGATGCAGAGGACGGGAAGCGATGGAAACGGATGATCCGCTGTGGCGCCCCCTAACGGGAGCAGCCGAAAGTAGTAGTAGTAGTAGTAGTAGTAGTAGATTAGATAGTCCATCTGAACGGTCCATCCCATTGAACCAGCTGCCTGTGAACAGCTTCCTGATGACTGGTTGTGTTTCATGTGCGCATGGAAAGGTTAGTCACTGGCAGTACGGGAACAGAAACAAAAAAAACAAAAGAAATTCAAATAAACACAAAGACATCTGGGGTGAATTCTCCCTCTGTCCTCATCACATTTTTTTTTGGTGGTGTTTATTTGTTTCTGGGAAAATTACTTGGGCCATTGGGGGATTTTCCGAGAGAAACAAAGATATCAATCTCCCATAACTTGCTGGAGACGTAATGACTGATCAAAATAGTGTTCTAGGCACTCAGTGGGGTATTGGCGGATGACGTGGTGCTCAGAATGTTGCCTTTGCCCCACAAATGCATGAGAAACATCTGACAGGTCATAAAACACGTCATCATCCTGCTAAGCTTGCCTGAATAAGGTGATCAAGCCCGCGTATGCTCTTTTTTTCCCTCTTTTACAGTAGTGCTGTCAGACGCCATTTTAGTATCTGCTGATATCCTGGCAGCGAAAAATATCCATTACTTGTCATGTAATGTCTTCATGAAGCTGTCTGTCTGCCAATATCTGCACGACATTCATCCTTTCTCCAGACTCAGCCTTCTGTTGGGCTTCTGAAAAAAGCTCTGATGTCACACTGTGTTCGTGTGTGTGTGTGTGTGGTCTTGTACTTCTAACTTTGTGAGGACCAATGTGAGTTTTTATCCACCAGAGTGAGGACACTTTGGGCGGTCCTCATTTCTTTAACGGTCTGCCTCAGTGTCAGGACTTGGGCTTAGTGTCGAGGTTAGATTTAGGTTTAGGTTAAATCTAGGGTAAGGGTTAAGGTTAGATATGTAGTTCTGATGGTTAAGATTAGGGTTAAGGGCTAGGGAATGAATGTAGTCAAAGAAGGGTCCTCACAAAGATAGAAGTGCAAGGCCTTGTTCAGACCGCAGGCAAATGGGATTTGTTTCTCAGATCAGATCTCTAAGACAGACTGTCCACACTGTTATTTGCAAGTGATCAGATCAGCTTTGTGTGGCCAGACATCACCAACCTATCTGCATGGGTTGCTATGGTAACGACATAGGCCTGAGTAAGTATGTTTGCTGGTGACACAGTTTACCAGTGCAGGAGCATGCGAAATGAAGCTCCATCATCTCACCCTCCAAACAAGTGTGTTAACAAGTCACGGTGCAGAACTGCTCCATCGCACCAGACAAACCCAGCGACGTTGGAGGCTGGAAGTGCAGGAGGGTAGAAACACAGGAGGGTGGAAACACAGGAGGCAGGAAATACAGGAGGCTGGAAGTACTGGAGGCTGGAAGTACAGGAGGCTGGAAGTACTGGAGGCTGGAAGTACAGGAGGCTGGAAACACAGGAGGCAGGAAACGCAGGAGGCTGGGAACACAGGAGGCTGGAAACACAGGAGGCAGGAAATACAGGAGGCTGGAAGTACAGGAGGCTGGAAACACAGGAGGCTGGAAGTACAGGAGGCAGGAAACCAAGGAGGCTGGGAACACAGGAGGCTAGAAACACAGGAGGCTGGAAGTACAGGTGGCCGGAAATACAGGAGGTGGGAAACACAGGAGGCTGGGAACACAGGAGGCTGGAAGTACAGGAGGCTGGAAACACAGGAGGCAGGAAATACAGGAGGCTGAAAGTACAGGAGGCAGGAAACACAGGAGGCTGGGAACACAGGAGGCTGAAAACACAGGAGGTTGGAAATACAGGAGGCTGGAAGTACAGGAGGGTAGAAATACAGGAGGGTGGAAACACAGGAGGCTGGAAGTACAGGAGGCTGGAAACACAGGAGGCAGGAAATACAGGAGGCTGAAAGTACAGGAGGCAGGAAACACAGGAGGCTGGGAACACAGGAGGCTGGAAACACATTAAGGTTGGAAACACAGGAGACTGGAAGTACATGAGGCAGGAAATACAGGAGGCTGGAAGTACAGGAGGTGGGAAACACAGGAGGTGGGAAATACAGGAGGCTGGAAACACAGGAGGCTGGAAGTACAGGAGGCAGGAAACACAGGAGGCAGGAAATACAGGAGGCTGGAAACACAGGAGGCAGGAAATACAGGAAGCTGAAAGTACAGGAGGCAGGAAACACAAGAGGCTGGGAACACAGGAGGCTGGAAACTCAGGAGGTTGGAAACACATGAGGCTGGAAGTACAGGAGGCTGGAAGCACAGGAGGCTGGGAACACAGGAGGCTAGAAACACAGGAGGCTGGAAGTACAGGAGGTGGGAAACACAGGAGGCTGGGAACACAGGAGGCTGGAAACACAGGAGGTTGGAAACACAGGAGGCTGGAAGTACAGGAGGCTTGACGCACAGGAGACTGGAAGTACAAGAGGCAGGAAATACAGGAGGCTGGAAGTACAGGAGGTGGGAAACACAGGAGGTGGAAAATACAAGAGGCTGGAAACACAGGAGGCTGGAAGTACAGGAGGCAGGAAACACAGGAGGCAGGAAATACAGGAGGCTGGAAGTACAGGAGGTGGGAAATACAGGAGGCAGGAAACACAGGAGGCTGGAAACACAGGAGGCTGGAAGTACAGGAGGCTGAAAGTACAGGAGGCAGGAAACACAGGAGGCTGGGAACACAGGAGGCTGAAAACACAGGAGGCAGGAAATACAGGAGGCTGGAAGTACAGGAGGGTAGAAATACAGGAGGGTGGAAACACAGGAGGCTGGAAGTACAGGAGGCTGGAAACACAGGAGGCAGGAAATACAGGAGGCTGAAAGTACAGGAGGCAGGAAACACAGGAGGCTGGGAACACAGGAGGCTGGAAACACATTAAGGTTGGAAACACAGGAGACTGGAAGTACATGAGGCAGGAAATACAGGAGGCTGGAAGTACAGGAGGTGGGAAACACAGGAGGTGGGAAATACAGGAGGCTGGAAACACAGGAGGCTGGAAGTACAGGAGGCAGGAAACACAGGAGGCAGGAAATACAGGAGGCTGGAAACACAGGAGGCAGGAAATACAGGAAGCTGAAAGTACAGGAGGCAGGAAACACAGGAGGCTGGGAACACAGGAGGCTGGAAACTCAGGAGGTTGGAAACACATGAGGCTGGAAGTACAGGAGGCTGGAAGCACAGGAGGCTGGGAACACAGGAGGCTAGAAACACAGGAGGCTGGAAGTACAGGAGGTGGGAAACACAGGAGGCTGGGAACACAGGAGGCTGGAAACACAGGAGGTTGGAAACACAGGAGGCTGGAAGTACAGGAGGCTTGACGCACAGGAGACTGGAAGTACAAGAGGCAGGAAATACAGGAGGCTGGCAGTACAGGAGGTGGGAAACACAGGAGGTGGAAAATACAGGAGGCTGGAAACACAGGAGGCTGGAAGTACAGGAGGCAGGAAACACAGGAGGCAGGAAATACAGGAGGCTGGAAGTACAGGAGGTGGGAAATACAGGAGGCAGGAAACACAGGAGGCTGGAAACACAGGAGGCTGGAAGTACAGGAGCCTGGAAAAACAGGAGGCAGGAATTACAGGAGGCTGGAAGTACAGGAGGTGGGAAATACAGGAGGCAGGAAACACAGGAGGCTGGAAACACAGGAGGCTGGAAGTACAGGAGCCTGGAAAAACAGGACGCAGGAAATACAGGAGGCTGAAAGTACAGGAGGCAGGAAACACAGGAGGTTGGAAACACAGGAGGCTGGAAGTACAGGAGGCTGGAAGCACAGGAGGCTGGAAGTACAGGAGGCAGGGAAATGCAGGAGGCTGGAAGTAGAGGAGGTGGGAAACACAGGAGGTGGGAAATACAGGGGGCTGGAAACACAGGAGGCTGGAAGTACAGGAGGCAGGAAACACAGGAGGCAGGAAATACAGGAGGATGGAAGTACAGGAGGTGGGAAATACAGGAGGCAGGAAACACAGGAGGCTAGAAACACAGGAGGCTGGAAGTACAGGAGGTTGGAAATACAGGAGGCCGGAAATACAGGAGGTGGGAAATACAGGAGGCGGGAAACACAGGAGGCTGGAAGTACAGGAGACTGGAAATACATAAGGCTGGAAGTACAGGAGGCTGAAAGTACAGGAGGCAGGAAACACAGGAGGCTGGGAACACAGGAGGCTGGAAACACAGGTGGCTGGAAACACAGGAGGCTGGAAGTACAGGAGGTTGGAAGCACAGGAGGCTGGAAGTACAGGAGGCAGGAAATACAGGAGGCTGGAAGTACAGGAGGTGGGAAACACAGGAGGCAGGAAATACAGGAGGCTGGAAACACAGGAGGCTGGAAGTACAGGAGGCTGGAAGCACAGGAGGCTGGAAGTACAGGAGGCAGGAAATGCAGGAGGCTGGAAGTACAGGAGGTGGGAAACACAGGAGGTGGGAAATACAGGAGGCTGGAAACACAGGACGCTGGAAGTACAGGAGGCAGGAAACACAGGAGGCAGGAAATACAGGAGGCTGGAAACACAGGACGCTGGAAGTACAGGAGGTGGGAAATACAGGAGGCAGGAAACACAGGAGGCAGGAAACACAGGAGGCTGGAAACACTGGAGGCTGGAAACACAGGAGGCTGGAAATACAGGAGGCTGAAAGTACAGGAGGCAGGAAACACAGGAGGTTGGAATTACAGGAGGCTGGAAGTACAGGAGGGTAGAAACACAGGAGGCTGGAAACACAGGAGGCTGGAAGTACAGGAGGCTGGAAGCACAGGAGGCTGGAAGTACAGGAGGCAGGAAATGCAGGAGGCTGGAAGTACAGGAGGTGGGAAACACAGGAGGCTGGGAACACAGGAGACTGGAAACACAGGAGGTTGGAAAAACAGGAGGCTGGAAGTACAGGAGGCTGGACGCACAGGAGACTGGAAGTACATGAGGCAGGAAACACAGGAGGCTGGAAGTACAGGAGGCTGGAAACACAGGAGGCAGGAAATACAGGAGGCTGAAAGTACAGGAGGCAGGAAACACAGGAGGCTGGGAACACAGGAGGCTGGAAACACAGGAGGTTGGAAATACAGGAGGCTGGAAGTACGGGAGGGTAGAAATACAGGAGGGTGGAAACACAGGAGGCTGGAAACACAGGAGGCTGGAAGCACAGGAGGCTGGAAGTACAGGAGGCTGGAAACACAGGAGGCAGGAAATACAGGAGGCTGAAAGTACAGGAGGCAGGAAACACAGGAGGCTGGGAACACAGGAGGTTGGAAACACATTAAGGTTGGAAACACAGGAGACTGGAAGTACATGAGGCAGGAAATACAGGAGGCTGGAAGTACAGGAGGTGGGAAACACAGGAGGTGGGAAATACAGGAGGCTGGAAACAGGAGGCTGGAAGTACAGGAGGCAGGAAACACAGGAGGCAGGAAATACAGGAGGCTGGAAGTACAGGAGGCAGGAAACACAGGAGGCTGGAAACACAGGAGGCTGGAAACACAGGAGGCTGGAAACACAGGAGGCTGGAAGTACAGGAGGCTGGAAACACAGGAGGCAGGAAATACAGGAGGCTGAAAGTACAGGAGGCACGAAACACAGGAGGTGGGAAATACAGGAGGCTGGAAACACAGGAGGCAGGAAACGCAGGAGGCTGGGAACACAGGAGGCTGGAAACACAGGAGGCAGGAAATACAGGAGGCTGGAAGTACAGGAGGCTGGAAACACAGGAGGCTGGAAGTACAGGAGGCAGGAAACCAAGGAGGCTGGGAACACAGGAGGCTAGAAACACAGGAGGCTGGAAGTACAGGTGGCCGGAAATACAGGAGGTGGGAAACACAGGAGGCTGGGAACACAGGAGGCTGGAAACACAGGAGGTTGGAAACACAGGAGGCTGGAAGTACAGGAGGCTGGACGCACAGGAGGCTGGAAGTACAGGAGGCAGGAAACACAGGAGGCAGGAAATACAGGAGGTTGGAAGTACAGGAGGCTGGACAGGAGGCTGGAAGTACAGGAGGCTGGAAACACAGGAGGCAGGAAATACAGGAGGCTGAAAGTACAGGAGGCAGGAAACACAGGAGGCTGGGAACACAGGAAGCTGGAAACACAGGAGGTTGGAAACACAGGAGGCTGGAAGTACAGGAGGCTGGACGCATAGGAAGCTGGAAGTACAGGAGGCAGGAAACAGGAGGTGGGAAATACAGGAGGCTCGAAACACAGGAGGCTGAAAGTACAGGAGGCAGGAAACACAGGAGGCAGGAATTACAGGAGGCTGGAAGTACAGCAGATGGGAAATACAGGAGGCAGGGAACACAGGAGGCTGGAAACACAGCAGGCTGGAAACACAGGAGGCTGGAAGTACATGAGGCTGGAAACACAGGAGGCAGGAAACAGAGGAGGCTGAAAGTACAGGAGGCAGGAAACACAGGAGGTTGGAAACACAGGAGGCTGGAAGTACAGGAGGCTGGAAGCACAGGAGGCTGGAAGTACAGGAGGCAGGAAATGCAGGAGGCTGGAAGTACAGGAGGTGGGAAACACAGGAGGTGGGAAATACAGGAGGCTGGAAACACAGGACGCTGGAAGTACAGGAGGCAGGAAACACAGGAGGCAGGAAATACAGGAGGCTGGAAGTACACGAGGTGGGAAATACAGGAGGCTGGAAGTACACGAGGTGGGAAACACAGGAGGCTGAAAGTACAGGAGGCTGAAAGTACAGGGGGCAGGAAACACAGGAGGTTGGAATTACAGGAGGCTGGAAGTACAGGAGGGTAGAAACACAGGAGGGTGGAAACACAGGAGGCTGGAAGTACTGGAGGCTGGAAGTACAGGAGGCTGGAAGTACAGGAGGCTGGAAACACAGGAGGCAGGAAATACAGGAGGCTGAAAGTACAGAAGGCAGGAAACACAGGAGGCTGGGAACACAGGAGGCTGGAAACACATTAAGGTTGGAAACACAGGAGACTGGAAGTACATGAGGCAGGAAATACAGGAGGCAGGAAATACAGGAGGCTGAAAGTACAGGAGGCAGGAAACACAGGAGGCTGGAAACACAGGAGGCTGGAAGTACAGGAGGCTGGAAGCACAGGAGGCTGAAAGTACAGAAGGCAGGAAACACAGGAGGCTGGGAACACAGGAGGCTGGAAACACATTAAGGTTGGAAACACAGGAGACTGGAAGTACATGAGGCAGGAAATACAGGAGGCTGGAAGTACAGGAGGTGGGAAACACAGGAGGTGGGAAATACAGGAGGCTGGAAATACAGGAGGCTGGAAGTACAGGAGGGTAGAAATACAGGAGGGTGGAAACACAGGAGGCTGGAAGTACAGGAGGCTGGAAACACAGGAGGCAGGAAATACAGGAGGCTGAAAGTACAGGAGGCAGGAAACACAGGAGGCTGGGAACACAGGAGGCTGGAAACACATTAAGGTTGGAAACACAGGAGACTGGAAGTACATGAGGCAGGAAATACAGGAGGCTGGAAGTACAGGAGGTGGGAAACACAGGAGGTGGGAAATACAGGAGGCTGGAAACACAGGAGGCTGGAAGTACAGGAGGCTGGAAACACAGGAGGCAGGAAATACAGGAGGCTGGAAACACAGGAGGCAGGAAATACAGGAAGCTGAAAGTACAGGAGGCAGGAAACACAAGAGGCTGGGAACACAGGAGGCTGGAAACTCAGGAGGTTGGAAACACATGAGGCTGGAAGTACAGGAGGCTGGAAGCACAGGAGGCTGGGAACACAGGAGGCTAGAAACACAGGAGGCTGGAAGTACAGGAGGTGGGAAACACAGGAGGCTGGGAACACAGGAGGCTGGAAACACAGGAGGTTGGAAACACAGGAGGCTGGAAGTACAGGAGGCTTGACGCACAGGAGACTGGAAGTACAAGAGGCAGGAAATACAGGAGGCTGGAAGTACAGGAGGTGGGAAACACAGGAGGTGGAAAATACAAGAGGCTGGAAACACAGGAGGCTGGAAGTACAGGAGGCAGGAAACACAGGAGGCAGGAAATACAGGAGGCTGGAAGTACAGGAGGTGGGAAATACAGGAGGCAGGAAACACAGGAGGCTGGAAACACAGGAGGCTGGAAGTACAGGAGGCTGAAAGTACAGGAGGCAGGAAACACAGGAGGCTGGGAACACAGGAGGCTGAAAACACAGGAGGCAGGAAATACAGGAGGCTGGAAGTACAGGAGGGTAGAAATACAGGAGGGTGGAAACACAGGAGGCTGGAAGTACAGGAGGCTGGAAACACAGGAGGCAGGAAATACAGGAGGCTGAAAGTACAGGAGGCAGGAAACACAGGAGGCTGGGAACACAGGAGGCTGGAAACACATTAAGGTTGGAAACACAGGAGACTGGAAGTACATGAGGCAGGAAATACAGGAGGCTGGAAGTACAGGAGGTGGGAAACACAGGAGGTGGGAAATACAGGAGGCTGGAAACACAGGAGGCTGGAAGTACAGGAGGCAGGAAACACAGGAGGCAGGAAATACAGGAGGCTGGAAACACAGGAGGCAGGAAATACAGGAAGCTGAAAGTACAGGAGGCAGGAAACACAGGAGGCTGGGAACACAGGAGGCTGGAAACTCAGGAGGTTGGAAACACATGAGGCTGGAAGTACAGGAGGCTGGAAGCACAGGAGGCTGGGAACACAGGAGGCTAGAAACACAGGAGGCTGGAAGTACAGGAGGTGGGAAACACAGGAGGCTGGGAACACAGGAGGCTGGAAACACAGGAGGTTGGAAACACAGGAGGCTGGAAGTACAGGAGGCTTGACGCACAGGAGACTGGAAGTACAAGAGGCAGGAAATACAGGAGGCTGGCAGTACAGGAGGTGGGAAACACAGGAGGTGGAAAATACAGGAGGCTGGAAACACAGGAGGCTGGAAGTACAGGAGGCAGGAAACACAGGAGGCAGGAAATACAGGAGGCTGGAAGTACAGGAGGTGGGAAATACAGGAGGCAGGAAACACAGGAGGCTGGAAACACAGGAGGCTGGAAGTACAGGAGCCTGGAAAAACAGGAGGCAGGAATTACAGGAGGCTGGAAGTACAGGAGGTGGGAAATACAGGAGGCAGGAAACACAGGAGGCTGGAAACACAGGAGGCTGGAAGTACAGGAGCCTGGAAAAACAGGACGCAGGAAATACAGGAGGCTGAAAGTACAGGAGGCAGGAAACACAGGAGGTTGGAAACACAGGAGGCTGGAAGTACAGGAGGCTGGAAGCACAGGAGGCTGGAAGTACAGGAGGCAGGGAAATGCAGGAGGCTGGAAGTAGAGGAGGTGGGAAACACAGGAGGTGGGAAATACAGGGGGCTGGAAACACAGGAGGCTGGAAGTACAGGAGGCAGGAAACACAGGAGGCAGGAAATACAGGAGGATGGAAGTACAGGAGGTGGGAAATACAGGAGGCAGGAAACACAGGAGGCTAGAAACACAGGAGGCTGGAAGTACAGGAGGTTGGAAATACAGGAGGCCGGAAATACAGGAGGTGGGAAATACAGGAGGCGGGAAACATAGGAGGCTGGAAGTACAGGAGACTGGAAATACATAAGGCTGGAAGTACAGGAGGCTGAAAGTACAGGAGGCAGGAAACACAGGAGGCTGGGAACACAGGAGGCTGGAAACACAGGTGGCTGGAAACACAGGAGGCTGGAAGTACAGGAGGTTGGAAGCACAGGAGGCTGGAAGTACAGGAGGCAGGAAATACAGGAGGCTGGAAGTACAGGAGGTGGGAAACACAGGAGGCAGGAAATACAGGAGGCTGGAAACACAGGAGGCTGGAAGTACAGGAGGCTGGAAGCACAGGAGGCTGGAAGTACAGGAGGCAGGAAATGCAGGAGGCTGGAAGTACAGGAGGTGGGAAACACAGGAGGTGGGAAATACAGGAGGCTGGAAACACAGGACGCTGGAAGTACAGGAGGCAGGAAACACAGGAGGCAGGAAATACAGGAGGCTGGAAACACAGGACGCTGGAAGTACAGGAGGTGGGAAATACAGGAGGCAGGAAACACAGGAGGCAGGAAACACAGGAGGCTGGAAACACTGGAGGCTGGAAACACAGGAGGCTGGAAATACAGGAGGCTGAAAGTACAGGAGGCAGGAAACACAGGAGGTTGGAATTACAGGAGGCTGGAAGTACAGGAGGGTAGAAACACAGGAGGCTGGAAACACAGGAGGCTGGAAGTACAGGAGGCTGGAAGCACAGGAGGCTGGAAGTACAGGAGGCAGGAAATGCAGGAGGCTGGAAGTACAGGAGGTGGGAAACACAGGAGGCTGGGAACACAGGAGACTGGAAACACAGGAGGTTGGAAAAACAGGAGGCTGGAAGTACAGGAGGCTGGACGCACAGGAGACTGGAAGTACATGAGGCAGGAAACACAGGAGGCTGGAAGTACAGGAGGCTGGAAACACAGGAGGCAGGAAATACAGGAGGCTGAAAGTACAGGAGGCAGGAAACACAGGAGGCTGGGAACACAGGAGGCTGGAAACACAGGAGGTTGGAAATACAGGAGGCTGGAAGTACGGGAGGGTAGAAATACAGGAGGGTGGAAACACAGGAGGCTGGAAACACAGGAGGCTGGAAGCACAGGAGGCTGGAAGTACAGGAGGCTGGAAACACAGGAGGCAGGAAATACAGGAGGCTGAAAGTACAGGAGGCAGGAAACACAGGAGGCTGGGAACACAGGAGGTTGGAAACACATTAAGGTTGGAAACACAGGAGACTGGAAGTACATGAGGCAGGAAATACAGGAGGCTGGAAGTACAGGAGGTGGGAAACACAGGAGGTGGGAAATACAGGAGGCTGGAAACAGGAGGCTGGAAGTACAGGAGGCAGGAAACACAGGAGGCAGGAAATACAGGAGGCTGGAAGTACAGGAGGCAGGAAACACAGGAGGCTGGAAACACAGGAGGCTGGAAACACAGGAGGCTGGAAACACAGGAGGCTGGAAGTACAGGAGGCTGGAAACACAGGAGGCAGGAAATACAGGAGGCTGAAAGTACAGGAGGCACGAAACACAGGAGGTGGGAAATACAGGAGGCTGGAAACACAGGAGGCAGGAAACGCAGGAGGCTGGGAACACAGGAGGCTGGAAACACAGGAGGCAGGAAATACAGGAGGCTGGAAGTACAGGAGGCTGGAAACACAGGAGGCTGGAAGTACAGGAGGCAGGAAACCAAGGAGGCTGGGAACACAGGAGGCTAGAAACACAGGAGGCTGGAAGTACAGGTGGCCGGAAATACAGGAGGTGGGAAACACAGGAGGCTGGGAACACAGGAGGCTGGAAACACAGGAGGTTGGAAACACAGGAGGCTGGAAGTACAGGAGGCTGGACGCACAGGAGGCTGGAAGTACAGGAGGCAGGAAACACAGGAGGCAGGAAATACAGGAGGTTGGAAGTACAGGAGGCTGGACAGGAGGCTGGAAGTACAGGAGGCTGGAAACACAGGAGGCAGGAAATACAGGAGGCTGAAAGTACAGGAGGCAGGAAACACAGGAGGCTGGGAACACAGGAAGCTGGAAACACAGGAGGTTGGAAACACAGGAGGCTGGAAGTACAGGAGGCTGGACGCATAGGAAGCTGGAAGTACAGGAGGCAGGAAACAGGAGGTGGGAAATACAGGAGGCTCGAAACACAGGAGGCTGAAAGTACAGGAGGCAGGAAACACAGGAGGCAGGAATTACAGGAGGCTGGAAGTACAGCAGATGGGAAATACAGGAGGCAGGGAACACAGGAGGCTGGAAACACAGCAGGCTGGAAACACAGGAGGCTGGAAGTACATGAGGCTGGAAACACAGGAGGCAGGAAACAGAGGAGGCTGAAAGTACAGGAGGCAGGAAACACAGGAGGTTGGAAACACAGGAGGCTGGAAGTACAGGAGGCTGGAAGCACAGGAGGCTGGAAGTACAGGAGGCAGGAAATGCAGGAGGCTGGAAGTACAGGAGGTGGGAAACACAGGAGGTGGGAAATACAGGAGGCTGGAAACACAGGACGCTGGAAGTACAGGAGGCAGGAAACACAGGAGGCAGGAAATACAGGAGGCTGGAAGTACACGAGGTGGGAAATACAGGAGGCTGGAAGTACACGAGGTGGGAAACACAGGAGGCTGAAAGTACAGGAGGCTGAAAGTACAGGGGGCAGGAAACACAGGAGGTTGGAATTACAGGAGGCTGGAAGTACAGGAGGGTAGAAACACAGGAGGGTGGAAACACAGGAGGCTGGAAGTACTGGAGGCTGGAAGTACAGGAGGCTGGAAGTACAGGAGGCTGGAAACACAGGAGGCAGGAAATACAGGAGGCTGAAAGTACAGAAGGCAGGAAACACAGGAGGCTGGGAACACAGGAGGCTGGAAACACATTAAGGTTGGAAACACAGGAGACTGGAAGTACATGAGGCAGGAAATACAGGAGGCAGGAAATACAGGAGGCTGAAAGTACAGGAGGCAGGAAACACAGGAGGCTGGAAACACAGGAGGCTGGAAGTACAGGAGGCTGGAAGCACAGGAGGCTGAAAGTACAGAAGGCAGGAAACACAGGAGGCTGGGAACACAGGAGGCTGGAAACACATTAAGGTTGGAAACACAGGAGACTGGAAGTACATGAGGCAGGAAATACAGGAGGCTGGAAGTACAGGAGGTGGGAAACACAGGAGGTGGGAAATACAGGAGGCTGGAAATACAGGAGGCTGGAAGTACAGCAGGCAGGAAACACAGGAGGCAGGAAACACAGGAGGCAGGAAATACAGGAGGCTGGAAGTACAGGAGGCAGGAAATACAGGAGGCTGGAAGTACAGGAGGTGGGAAACACAGGAGGTGGGAAATACAGGAGGCTGGAAACACAGGAGGCAGGAAATACAGAAGGCTGGAAGTACAGGAGGCGGGAAATACAGGAGGCAGGAAACACAGGAGGCTAGAAACACAGGAGGCTGGAAGTACAGGAGGCCGGAAATACAGGAGGTGGGAAATACAGGAGGCAGGAAACACAGGAGGCAGGAAGTACAGGAGGCCGGAAGTACAGGAGGCTGGAAGTACATGGCCATGTTACGGCAGTCGAGGCGGGCTTCACTGTGCAGTGAGAGGTGTGGTGTCATCCGCAAAGCAGTTAGCAACGCGAGTGACGCAAAAGACAGTTTGAAATCCGATTCGGGTGGCTAGAGCATCCGGACTGAGACACATCCATAGAAATCCGATGGGAATCGCGTTTCAAGCCACCTCCAAATGTGGTTTGGATCCGATTTGCAAAAATCACATTTCATGCGTTTTCTTGCAGTCCAGACTTTGTGAAATCAATCGGGATTCAATCTGGATAGGCCACACACAAAAATAAAAGGGATTTGGGCTGCCAGTCTGAACAAAGCCGAAGCAGCTCGGCGATAGAGCAGGTCGTTTAGTAATTGGAGGGTTGCCAGTTTGATTCTCGGCTCCCCCTGCGTGTGTGCGTGAGTCAGTGAATGTGAGGCATTAATTGTAAAGCGCAACATAATTGCATTTATGAGTGTGTGCAAGTCTATGAGTGTGTGTCAGCGGGCATGTGTGTGTCTGTTGTGCCGCCACGGAGCCTGTCCACTGTCCAAGGGTTCCACAGTAGTCTGCTCTCAAAGGATCCTGGTTCCCGAAGGGAACGCTTGTCATAAACAAGCCAAATTTATTTTGGAAACTACGCCTCCAACCCTACCCCTCCACCACTACTCTCAAACTGATTTGTGTTCCCTCTCTCCAGTCTCTTTCCTGTCTTGCGTCTGGTGGGCTTTGGTCCCCAGGGGCCATTTGACTAAGTGGGAACTCGCAGCAGAAATATGAAAACAACTTGTCTGACACAAGGCCAGATGATGCGAGCCCTGCCTGCACCAGATGGGAGGCTGGAAGATATGAAAGATAAATGTTTTTTGTTGCTTTCTTTTTTCTTTTCTTTTTTTCCATCATATCCCCCCTACTCCTTGCATCGCTCCCCTTTATTGGCACAGAGGCAGGTGAGCAATGGCCCGTCACTGGGTAGAAATTAAAGGGGCAACAGAGTAGAAATCGATGACCAAAATGTGTCTGTGCAGCTGCAGAGGTCCTGCAGAAGGTGGGCCACAGTCCGTCTGTTCACCACGGGGTTTTCTGCAGGGACCAGGACTCATGGACCAGGACTCATGGATCAGGACTCATGGACCAGAATTCTGTCATTCTGAGGGCACGAGGGTTCCCGGAGCAAGCAAGTGAAGTCAGAGCAAGTAGAAGTAGTATTGCAGTGCATCTCTGTGTTAAATCCATTATGGCAGGGAAGAAAGTGTTTGGGTGTGTTGTTGTAATGGAACGGTTCCCTTTATTTTTAGAACCTCCCTGCCACTAGGGGCATAGTTCCAGTATCTTTAGAGTCTTTTGCCTTCTACTGGCATGGTTAAGTACTGCAGTTTCAGCTACTTCCTTTTCCTGTGACAACAATATTCATGCTCCATCATTAGCCATCACCTAGTTTCTACCACTTTGAGTGGCAATATCTGTAAGTAAAACTATTATCCATCACTGCTAGAATCTTTATTTTGAAGTATTTTTTTACATATTTGCTACAGTTTGTATAATTTTGGTAACATGTATGACAGCACATTTTAATGATGGCACTCAGGCTATACTTTTGATGCTAGCATAAATACAGTGTTCAATGCTATGCCTGATTAGTTACAACTTACATTTTATTCCTGCAAAGAAAAATTTTAGTTTTATACTTACCTTTGTTTCCTGAAAAATAGAGGATTAGTTATCCCAACTATAACTCTAGATTGAGTAAGCCATTTTGTATTGTATACTGATGTATGCTTTTCTGTATGTTTAGTTTCAGTTTCACAATTCCTTGTTATTAAATCCCGTCCATATACAACACTGGTCTGTTCCTTGGGGGATTTGACGCAAGGCAGAGTTTAGCTGGCTGTAAAAACCTAATATAGGACAAGAGTCACATGGAGTGTAGCAGTGCAGTTGTTCAGTATGGAGCTGTGGACAGTCCAACAGAGACAGCAAATAAAACGCAATCCCTCTTGTTGTGTTGGTGTAGACACAGCCAAACAGACTTTTAGCTATAAAACACCAGCAAATACACAACAGCAAAAACACAAATATAAATATGTGGGTGGGTACAGACTGTTTGGTGCTGTGTTGTGGATGTGGACTTACCTGGCTAAGACGTGTTGTATGGGAGTTATGACATCACAGTGTTTACCTGCAGAAGGTCCATCATATAAAAACATGAAACTGAATGTAAGTAATCATATTTCTACATTATCCCATGGGTGTGTGTGTGTATGTATGTGTGAGTGTGTGTGTATGGATGTGTGTGTGTGTGTATGTGTGTGTGTGTACAGGTTTTGCTATCCTTGTGCGGACATTTGGTCCGCACAAGGATAGCAAAACCTGACAGGACGTTCCTTGTGCGGACCTTTCAGAGGTCCGCACAAGGAAAAGGGTCTATTTTAGGGTCAGGAGTTGGTTTTAGGGTTACGGTTAGGGTAAGGGTTAGGCATGTAATTTGCGTGGGTAACGTTAGGGTTAAGGGCTGCGAAATGAATGTAGTCGATGAGAGGTCCGCACAAGCATAGTGAAAAAAGACTGTGTGCATATACATGTGTATGTATGTGTGTGTATGTGTGAGTGAGTGTGTGTGTGTGTGTATTTGTATGTATGTGTGTGTGTGTGTGTGTGAGTATGTACAATGCATCCGGAAAGTATTCACACCCCTTCACTTTCCCCACATTTTGTTATGTTACAGCCTTATTCCAAAATGGATTAAATTCTTTTTTTTCTCATCAATCTACAAACAATACCCCATAATGACAAAGTGAAAAAGGTTTTGTAGAAATTTTTGCAAATTTATTAAAAATAAAAAACTGAAATATTGCATGTACATAAGTCTTCACACCCTTTGCTATGACACTCAAAATTGAGCCCAGGTTCATCCTGTTTCCACTGATCATCCTTGAGATGTTTCTACATCTTGATTGGAGTCCACCCGTAGTAAATTCAATTGATCGGACATGATTTGGAAAGGCACACACCTGTCTATATAAGGTCCCACTGTTGACGGTGCATGTCAGAGCAGAAACCAAGCCATAAAGTCAAAGGAATTGTCTGTGGACCTCCGAGACAGGATTGTATGGAGGCACAAATCTGGGGAAGGGTAAAAAAAAGTTTCTACAGCTTTGAAGGTCCCGAAGAGCACAGTGGTCTCCATCATTCGTAAATGGAAGAAGTTTGGATCCACCAGGAATCTTCCTAGAGCTGGCCGCCCAGCCAAACTGAGCAATCGGGGGACAAGGGCCTTGGTCAGGGAGGTGACCAAGAACCCGATGGTCACTCTGAAAGAGCTCCAGCGTTCCTCTGTGGACATGGGAGAACCTTCCAGAAGGACAACCATCTCTGCAGCACTCCACCAATCAGGCCTTTATGGTAGAGTGGCCAGACGGAAGCCTCTGCTCAGTAAAAGGCACATGACAGCCCACTTGGAGTTTGTCAGAAAGCACCTAAAGGACTCTCAGACCATTCTCTGGTCTGATGAAACCAAGATTGAACTCTTTGGGCTGAATGCCAAACGTCATGTCTGGAGGAAACCAGGCACCTCTCATCACCTTGCTAATACCATCCCTACAGTGAAGCATGGTGGTGGCAGCATCATGCTGTGGGGATGTTTTTCAGCGGCGGGAACTGGGAGACTAGTCAGGATCGAGGGAAAGATGAATGGAGCAAAGTACAGACAGATCCTTGATGAAAACCTGCTCCAGAGCGCTCAGGACCTCAGACTGGGGCGAAGGTTTACCTTTCAACACGACAACGACCCTAAGCACACAGCCAAGACAACGAAGGAGTGGCTTCGGGACAAGTCTGTGAATGTCCTTGAGTGGCCCAGCCAGAGCCCAGACTTGAACCCCATTGAACATCTCTGGAAAGACCTGAAAATAGCTGTGCAGCGACGCTCCCCATCTAACCTTACAGAGCTCGAGAGGATCTGCAGAGAAGAATGGGAGAAATACCCCCAAATATACGTGTGCCAAGCTTGTAGCTTCATACCCAAGAAGACTTGAGGCTGTAATCGCTGCCAAGGGTGCCTCAACCAAGAACTGAGTAAAGGCTGCGAATACTTATGTACATGCAATATTTCAGTTTTTTATTTTTAATAAATTTGCAAAAATTTCTACAAAACCTTTTTCGCTTTGTCATTATGGTGTATTGTGTGCAGATTGATGAGAAAAAAAAGGAATTTAATCCATTTCGGAATAAGGCTGTAACATAACAAAATGTGGGGAAAGTGAAGGGGTGTGAATACTTTCTGGAAGGACTGTATGCGTGAGTGTATATGTGTCTGTCTGTGCATGTATGTGTACAAACCCTGATTCCAGTGAAGTTGGGACGTTGTGTAAAACGTAAATAAAAACACAATACAATGATTTGCAAATCCTTTTCGACCTATATTCAATTGAATACACTACAAAGACAAGATATTTAATGTTCAAACTGATAAAATGTATCGTTTTTTTGCAAATATTCACTCATTTTGAATCTGATGCCTGCAACACGTTCCAAAAAAGCTGGGACTATGCCATTGGGACCGAAACTCCTGATAATTGAGTTCCTTTCCTCGAGTTGGTTTCTCCAAATGGACCAGACTGGACTAATGGGGCCTTTGCTGGTCTCAAATTTAGCTACTAAAGTGGACCTTTACATGTTAGATGGGAAAGTCTTGTACAAGTGTTGTGCTGTTGCCATGAACAAAAGAATGCTGAATGAGAGAAAGGACACTGTATGGAGAACAAGGTTAAAAGTGGCAGATGATTGTAGGCCAGTGTGAAGGGTGATATATAAAGCCCCGCTGAACAAAAGGTCAGGTGACTGCGCTGGTAGTTAATAGTTTAATTTCTAAGATCAATCCAACTGTTTCTGTTACTTGTCCTTTCTGACAGTTGCCAGACACAATTTTTTATTGTTACATGGAATGTGAAAGACTTCAGGTGCTTTTTGAAGCTCTACAAATCATATTCTCTCATCAGTGAAATTGTAAATGCATGACAGCTCTGCCATATGATTGTGAAGGTGCCGGTTCTTCCCTCTGCGTTGTACGTCAAATACTATCAATAAACACACATCACATCACATTAACCTCCAAACAATCTAAGTCACTTTTTCACTGTTTTGTAAATTGCAGTGGTGCTCTCATTGTGTGATGCTCTGGCCTCAGCATCGCTCGTCTCTCCCTACGAGACATGTTCGTATATTTACTGCATCAGCAGCCTTCCCTCCGTTCAGTGTCTCCATGTTGTGCAAAGGGATGCCAGTATAAAAATGATGCCCCATTAAATGAAAGAATTACCATGAGTCACACGTTGTCTTCAATCCCTAAAAGGATGAGGCTCTTTTCCTAATGCACAGATTGACATGGAGAAAGAGAGAGAATACGGTGAGGCTGTAACAGAACAGAATACAACAGAAGAATAGAGTACATTTTATTTGTCATTTGTACATACGTACATACAATGAAATGTGTTTTCTGCATTTAACCCATCCTATTGTATAGGAGCAGTGGGCAGCTGCAGCACCCGGGAACCAACTCCAGTTCTTCTTTCCATTGCCTTGCTCAGGGGCACAGACAGGAGTATTAACCCTAACATGCATGTCTGTTTGATAGTGGGAGGAAACCTGAGCACCTGGAGGAAACCATCACAGACACGGGGAGAACATGCAAACTCCACACAGAAAGGACCTGGGACGGTCTGGGGTTCAAACCCAGGACCTTCTTGCTGTGAGGAACAGTGCTAACCACTGGGCCAACATGCTGCTTGATGAGATGGGAACAGAAGATACTACAACTATATATCCCTTCTTGACGTTCCACGGATCGTTGAGCTCTTTTAATGGGGCAAGAAATTATTCCATTAATTTGTGGTCTTTTTATTTTGGAGCATTAGGAAAATGAAACGGAGGGTAGTAGAGTACAGCAGGTCAATAAACCATGTCAGCCTATCGGGTCACTCGCTCCAACACTAAGCCCAATATCACAGAGAACATGCAACTTATTTACATTATTTATATTATTTGATGGAGGTCACTTGTCCGTATGTTAATGGGAGGTGTGTACAGGGACCGCTAACAGCCCCCTGGGGATGATCCCTCACCAAAAATCTTAGTCCACGTCAACACCTTCCTCCCTGCCGGGGAGCATAAGTTTGAAACTTTGACACTGATATAATAGGCTGCTTTTTCCCCTATAGTCTTTAAAGTCCCCCAACTCTAGGGTCTTTAGAGACGGCAGGACGTCATCCTCATCTTGCCACTGTCCCACAGCAGGAGAGACAGCCAGGGAAGGAAAGACATACTCACATTCATCATCCCATTGGTCAGATACAGTCCGGTCTTCAGTGAACGCACCGAGGGCTTCTGGGAGGGAAGCACAGATCTCCTCCACCAGCCTGAGCAGCAGTCTATTGGACCTGATGTTGAACAGTTCAGCTAGATGGGTGATGGATGTCTTCATGAGATGATCCAGCTTAACATAGCCAGCCTCTCTCAATCTGGATCTCAGGCTAACAGAAGACAAAACCTTCTGTTAGCCTGAGAGGCTAACAGAAGTGAGGCGATGAAACTTTCCAAACAACCAGCCAGTCAGACTAGCTTGGTCTAGTCAGAAAGGCACGAACTGAGGAAGCCTCTTGGATGAGAGGCAAAACGTCTTCGCGGATATATACCAAATCCAGTTGCACTTGATTCAACTCCTTTGAATAACCATGACCTGGATGAATGAGAACATTCACAGACATCTTTCCAAACAAGGGCTCCTCAAAGAGCCATATCCCTGGTGTCATTACAGCTTCACGATGGAATGTCAAAACCCACCATGCCTGTAAGACAGAATGGTAAAAAAGGTGTCAGACCAGTTAAATCCATGGACTGGGGCTGAAGAAGGAACAAGTGTTTGTCAAAGCCTAGGCATTCAGCCCTCCTTAGCATCAAGCAGGCAGTATCTGTCCATGGCAGGTCAATGCTGTAAAGCAGTCTCTGAGCTGTCTGCAGCCTAAAGGCTGGTAGACATCGAATCACGGATCACAATCCATGATTACATGTGTACCAGGCCCTGTCCTTCCTCCCGTACCAGCAGGTACAATATCGCTGATCTCAGCCAGTTCTGCCCTGACCAGACAAAATCCACAACTGCCCTCTGAATTTCTTCAATCAGGCCCCTTGGTAGAGGTAAGACTATCAGTTTGTGCCAAAGGGTCGAGGCAACTAAGTTATGATGATCAAGTCCCTTCCCCTATAGAAAAGCTGAGGTAGCAGCCACTCCCATTTAGAATGTCTGGCACACACTCTTTCCATAGTACCTACCCAGTTCTTCCTCTGAAACTCATCTGTTCCCAGAAAAACAACCAAAATGTTCATGCCCTGCCTTCCCCATCTGTGTTTTCCAAGTAACTTTGGCCTGTCCTTGTCTGCCCACTGCCCAACCTGCAGAGCTTCACTTTTTTCCCCAGTTCACTTTTGCTGAAGATGCCCTTTCATACATGTCTAAACTACTACCCAGGAACCCCACATCTCTCTGGATTCTGAAAAACACAGTTATGTCATCAGCATAAGCTGACACCACCAGTGAGGGACGCTGAGGCAACCCTGGTAGTGTAAGTATCGATAGTCTGGATCTTAATGTATTCAGAAGAGGCTTAATAGCTAAAGAGTAAAGCTGTCCAGAGATTCTGTCATGGGTGTGTGATATGGGTCACTGGGGCTCGCCCATCCCCATCCTCTGATTGGTGTTTCAGTTCCCCTGCGCCCGTGTGCCTGAGAGACCCTGATTACCCAGCTTCACTCACCTGTTCCCTTCTCCGATTGGTTGCGCGGTTCCTGCACACCTGCACCCAATCTCCCTCCCCTTTCTCCGATTGGCTGTGCGAGTCCTGCCGTCCTGCACACCTGCGCCCAATCTCCCTGATTGGCCCCCCTATGTAGTCCATGGGCCAGAGCCCAAAATTTCCTATTTCGGTACACTCAAGGTGGCAAAACTTACTTATAATTTTTGAAAGGATCCATGTCTGTAGATGATATTTTGATAGGATAACCATTCCTGAGTGGCAGCTGTATCACAGTTATCAGCTCATGAAGTTAACCACCCCCTAAAGTAAATTGCATTTTAGACGCTGGTGCATATCCTGGTTTAGCCTCATGGTCAGGACATTTTTCAATGTTGTATAATATTGTCTTTGGTATCATTTTAAAGGGGACCTTCTTAGCTTTCATTCAAGCCCTGTTGTGGATATTTCTCACAAATATAGAGGTCACTTGAGCTCTTCAACCCGTCAGTAACACACATCTTTCTGCAATGTTCGCCTAAACTATATACTTTTTTTTAGCCCTGTGGCATCTAGGAATATCAGGGACACAAAACACAAAAACTGGAATACTCACAGGACTGTAAAGATTCAGGAAATGTATAATATACCCATACTATTTCATTGTGTGAGGTGATTGTGAACCTTAAATTAGAAGGGCATTATTACTAAGAAACTAACTAGACCAAAGCCAGTTAGTCCATGGGTCAGACCAGATATCGATATCACCCAAGGTGACACAACTTCACTGGTGCCATTTTATTTGGTACACTAACAGAAGTAAAATAATACATGATAACCTTTCCAAATGAGCAGCTATTTCATTTTTCTTTCAGGAAACCTGTTTCTGTGCCTCTCACGATTGTGTATTTGACCAGATTTTTTACAAATATAGCATTTCAACACCCCTGGTACTGATTAGCCTAGCTTAAACTCTGGGACAGTTCTTAGTTGGCCAACAACCAAGGATAACCAGCACTGTGTACTTCCATTCATTGTGCTAAGCTAGGCTAACGTGCGGCCAGATAGCTTTCTACTAAACACATATAGAGGAAACTGGTATCTATCTTCTTGTCTCACTCTGGAGAAGATTGTAAGCTAATTTCCCATAATGTTAGCATGTTCTTTTAATGTATATGTTAATATGATTAGTTAAAGTGGCTACGAGGAACTTTCATCTTGTGTTGATTTTAGCGGCCTCATGTGGACAAAATACAGCTGTTGCATAGCAACTAGGTAATGTATCTATTTGTGGCTATGTAAGATAAATAATGGTAATATGACGCTGGTGAAGCAAAGTAAACTTTGTTTTAGTAGTGTTCATACACCTAAGTTACATGTATTTGTTTGTATGTGGCAGGTGAAAACTGACTGAATATGGCCGCTGGTGAACAAGCAAGTTTTTACCCAATACCAAAGCGCCCACGGGTGGAGTGCATTATCCACTGTTCTGATGATACAGATAAGCTGGTTTCACTACAAAGTGTCGACTCATGGAGAACTCTGCTCAGGGCAGCTCAGATACGAAATCATGCACCAGTTTTGAAACTGGCAAAAGACATTCCTGAGGGACAGATTCCAGCAATCTACTACCACAGAAAGTGTCGCAGTATCTTCACTATGAAGCAAATTCTTGATGGCCTCCTTGCAAAAGAAAAGAAAAGTTGTGTCTCTGCTGAAGAGAAACAATCTAAGAGAGTAGCTCGACATGCTCCAAGTACATCTAGGACTTATGATGCAGAGTGCATATTTTGTCAGAAAAACAGCAAATATTCCAAGAGACAGAATACGAGAGAAGTACTGGTGCAGTGTCGAGAACTGCGAGCTGATGCAAAGATCAGGAGTGCAGCCACAAAGAAAAGGGACAGCAGAATCCTTGCCATTGTGAGTAGAGACCTTGTAGCAGCTGAAGGGCACTACCACAGGTCATGCTATAGACTTAACACCAAAGAAGAGGTTTCCAAAGGAGAGGTTGTCAGCAATGAAGATGATGATGCTGCAGCCCAGTATGAAGCTGCTGTGAATAAGGCATACAATGAGCTGTTCCTCTTCATCAGGATGGAGCTTTTTGGCAATCCTCAAGTGATGACAATGACTGATCTCTCTTCTAGACTGGTAGCTTCAATGAACTCCCAAGGCATTGCCCAAGTCAAGGAATCAACCAAGAAGCACATAAGGCGAAACCTGGAGAGTGAGTTTGCTGGAGCCTTGCAGATATTCCCTGATGAGAAAGGAGAATTCCTCCTCTATCCCGATAACTTGTCCATGAGGGAACTTGCCAAAGAAAATCAGTCTCTCAAAAGGGAGCTGCAGACCCTGAAAAGTGTCAGTGCACAAGATGTTATAGCCAAAGCAGCCATCAAATTGAGAGCAGACATTAAAAGTCAAGATGTTCCTCAAACCTGGCCGCCTGAAGTCAAACCAGAAGCAGAATGTCCTACCATTCCAGAGTCGCTCATTATCTTCCTGTACTCTCTACTCACAGGCTCAAATGATCCTGATCATGCATCCCAGAGAGTGCAGTGCCTTCTGCAGTCATTTGGCCATGACATAGTATATGCAGTGACATGTGGAAATACCAAGCCTTCCAAGCACATTGTTCTGCCATTCAGTGTCAAATCGTTGACAGGAAATGTAGAGTTGATAAACATCCTCAACCGACTTGGTCACAGTGTGTCCTATTCACAGATGGAAGAGATCAACACTGCCCTGTGTCTCCAGAAACTCTCATCATCAGGGAGTGGCATTGCCCTTCCAGCTAACATCCATCCTGGCATATTCACAACTTTAGCCTGGGACAATATCGACCGTCTTGAAGAAACTGTCAGTGGTGAGGGAACATCTCACAGAGTCCATGGGATTGCTGTGCAAGCAAAGCCAGTCAACCCACTTCCTGTCCAACCCATGCCCACTGTTCCCAAAACAAAGAAGAGAAGCATTGATGGACCCCCACCAATGTTACCAACTTACAATGCTGGACAACGGGTAGGGCCGCCACAAAGCAAAAAGTCAGATGCCGATACTGCAGCCAATACTAAGCTTGCCGGAGAGAAAAACCTTCTTTGGGTCCCAGCACGCATGTCACAACAAGAAGAACGGTCAGTCAGCAGCTGGACAGGCTTCAACATCCTGACTCGAGGAGAGATGACGGTCATCCCCGACAATATAGGCTATCTGCCTACCATCAATGCTCCAGCGACACAAATGTCTACTGTCAACGAGGTGCTTAACCAGTCACTGAGCATCATGCAGTGCTTAGGCCTGAGGAAGATTGTCTGTGTCTTTGACCAAGCCCTGTATGCGAAGGCTGTCGAGATCACATGGAAACACCATGACAAGTTCCATGATATCATCGTTAGGCTTGGGGTATTCCACACCATCTGCACACTGCTGGCAATAATAGGAAAGCGTTTCCAAGATGCTGGACTCAAAGACCTCTGCATTGAGTCTGGCATGATTGCAGAAGGCTCAATTGCTGGTGTTATGGATGGCCGCAAGTACAACAGGGCAGTGCGACTACACAAGCTCCTGTATGAGGCTCTCATGCGACTGACCTTGAATGGTTTCCTGTCCTGGTTGGAAGAAACTCACAGGAATGACATGGTTCACCTGAATGAGACACTGAAGACCATTGACAGCCTTGGGAAAGAAGTCTCACAACATGCTTTGAAGGAGGTCCTCGAGAACAGCTCTTGTACACACATCATGGATCTATTTGAAGTCTACCGTGAGTTCCTTAGAGGTGGAAACGGCAGCCTCTCGAACTTCTGGATGTCCTATTTGGACATGGTTGAAATCATGTTGGGGCTCATCCGAGCATCCAGAGAGGGAGACTGGATGCTACACTTGGCTAGCATTCGAGCAATGATCCCATGGTGCTTTGCTTATGACAGGATGAATTATGCACGCTACCTCCCCTACTACTACGCCCAGATGTCTGAGCTGCCCATCACACACCCAGATGTGTACACAGAATTCATGGAAGGAGGCTTCTCAGTCCAATTGGGCTCCACCAATCCCTTTGGCCGAATCCCTGTTGACCAAGCTATAGAAGAAACGGTGAACAAAGACACCCAAACAGCTGGAGGGACAAAGGGATTCAGCTTGAAGCCAGGAGCTGTGACCAAATATTATCTCACAGCTGAGTATAGAAGCATGTACCTCAGACAGCTGACAGACCTGACAGGTCAAGGCAGGTGCAAATGGTCTCATCCAGATCTACAGAGTCCAAGGATCAAGAGAGATGAAGCAGATGTCCAGTCTCTCATGGACCTTATGGAGAATAACTGGCTCAATCCTATGTCCCCTGATGAGATTGATTTGGTTAGCCTCTCCACTGGCAACATGGCTCCACCTGATGTGACCATAGATCTCTTGAGAGCTCTTGAGAAAGGAGAAGAGGCCTACCAAGCATTCCAGCAAACAAGGTTAGATGCAGACCCACCACCTGTGAAATTCCACGACAAGATGACCAAGCAAAGTCTGAAAACATTCTCCAATGTCAGCACAAAACAAGTTCATGGAAAGAAAGCACAGGATGTGGTTCTGAAGGCAGATAGAAACCTTTTCAGTCACATGATCCTGGTGGCTGAAAGCAGGAAGGTGAATCTGAAGGATGTCCTTGCCTACCCATTGGGCCCACTACCATGGGCACTGGCAAATGCTGATGGGTCCTTACGAAAAACAAACAAGGCTGCACTTGCCAGAGAGCTTGAAAAGAATGTATCTCCTGCAGAAGACATCCCAATCCCATCTACTTCCATCATTGATGGGATGAGCCTGGTCCAAAAAATGAATGGCAACAACAAAACCTTTGCACAGGTGGCAGAGTCAGCCTTGACCCAGGTCCTCCATGAGGGAGCACAGAGTGGGAGGATTGATGTTGTTTTTGATGTCTATCACCAGACTTCGATCAAAGATGCTGAACGACTGAACCGGGGTGGAGACATCACTCTCCAGTACAAGAATCTTGCAGGGGGACACCACGTCCAGCAGTGGAGAAAATTTCTGTGCAGTTCCTCCAACAAGACCAGTCTCATCAAGTTTCTGGTGGAAGAGTGGAAACCCCCACGATACAGAGCTATGCTGCATGGCAAGGTGTTGTACATGACCTGTGAGGAAACCTGCTACAAGTTGACAGAAGATGGGTGTGAGGAAGCAGCAGAACTGCACTCCACACATGAAGAAGCTGACACCCGTCTGCTCCTGCATGCATTGCATGCAGCAAATGCGGGCTCAAAGTCAGTTATCATCACAGCTGAGGACACTGATGTCATGGTGCTTTGTCTTGGCTTCCAGAAGGACATCACCTGTCCCATCTACCAGAAGTGTGGGACTCAGAACCGCACACGGTTTGTCGACATCACCAAACTGGCAAGTTCACTTGGAGACAGCATCTGTGACAGCCTAATTGGCTTACATGCCTTCACAGGCTGTGACACTGTCAGTGCATTCGCTGGTCGAGGGAAGCTGAATGCCCTGAAGATAGTGAGAAAGCACACTTCCTGCCAAGAGACTTTTAGTCAACTGGGACAGACATGGAATGTGAGTGATGAGCTGTTCCAGAAAATTGAGCAGTTCACCTGTCGGATGTATGTTGCTAATAGCAGCACTGCTGAGGTGAACAAACTGCGTTACCAGCTCTTCTGCACCAAAAGGGGAGAGGTTGAGTCCAGCCAGCTGCCACCATGTAGAGACTGTCTCTTTATGCATGTTCAACGAGCCAACTATCAGGCAGCAATAAGGAAGTGCTGTCTGCAGGCTAACCCTGTGGTGCCAAGCCCTACTGAGTATGGATGGACAGACGATGAAGGCAAGCTGGCCATTTACTGGATGCGCTCCCCACCTGCACCAGATGTGGTCTTGGAAATGCTAACATGCAAGTGTGTGCATTCATGCAAAATGCCAAGCTGCATGTGCCTGTCAAATGGACTTCCATGCACAGACATGTGCAGGTTACAGACCTGCAGTAACCAAAAACAGCAGGATGGTCCAGAACTGGACTTTGAACTTGGGGAGTCAGATGATGAGAGAAACGAGCAGTTTGATGAATGACAGTGTGATGATTCTGATGGTATTACTGTGGTAGTAGTCTATTGATGCACAGGATGTTGATTCTGGACTTGGTTACCCAGAGCTTGATAACAATAATGTAACCATATTCACATATACCCATTACCCTACCCATTACCATTACATATACCCACTAATGATATGGGATTACATGTATCATTGACTAAGTATATGTAAATGTCAATGTTGTTTAAAATATTAAAATAGTTCATTACCTCACTATGGTATTCCTTTTTATCATGTATTTTGATTGTGTATTTAAACAAATGTATAGAGACCAGTTTGTGACCTAACTGGCTTTGGTCTAGTTCTCATTTAAGGCTCACAATCACCTCACACAATGAAATAGTATGGGTATATTATACATTTCCTGAATCTTTACAGTCCTGTGAGTATTCCAGTTTTTGTGTTTTGTGTCCCTGATATTCCTAGATGCCACAGGGCTAAAAGAAAGTATATAGTTTAGGCGAAAATTGCAGAAAGATGTGTGTTATTGACGGGTTGAAGAGCTCAAGTGACCTCTATATTTGTGAGAAATATCCACAACAGGGCTTGAATGAAAGCTAAGAAGGTCCCCTTTAAAATGATACCAAAGACAATATTATAGAACATTGAAAAATGTCCTGACCATGAGGCTAAACCAGGATATGCACCAGCGTCTAAAATGCAATTTAGTTTAGCGGGTGGTTAACTTCATGAGCTGATAACTGTGATACAGCTGCCACTCAGGAATGGTTATCATACCAAAATATCATCTACAGACATGGATCCTTTCAAAAATTATAAGTAAGTTTTGCCACCTTGAGTGTACCGAAATATCGTCTGGCCCATGGACTAATGTATATATGTCCCTTGGTTGCTCAGGCCCCTCATCGAATCGTCTCACACACTCACAGAGACACTCAAAGAGACTTTTGGTTGTCGGATGCACCACGTCATATTGTGAGCTTTTCTGCTGTCTGTACCTGCCATCTGTACCTGCTGTTTGTAAGTTTTTCATTATTAAAGAGTTGTTCTGGCCCAGTTTGTCTCCGCTGTCTGCACTTGGGTCGTCTCCCTGTTCTCGCCGTGACAGAACGATCCAACCAAGTATGGACCCAGCGGATTGCTCAAGGTACTGGGGACGACGTAGGCCTCGGTCCAAGCCTGCTTCTGGTGTCGAGCCGGCCCCAGCCCTAAACCCATTCTGGGGAACCCGCCTGGCTGGGAGATTCTGAAATCACCTGTGATAAAGTGGTGGATGACTGTAAGTGGGGTTCCTCTCCTGTTCTGTCTAACGTACAGTTCCAATCCCCCCCCCCAAACATCACTACAC
Organism: Lampris incognitus; assembly: GCF_029633865.1. Lineage (NCBI taxonomy): Eukaryota > Metazoa > Chordata > Actinopteri > Lampriformes > Lampridae > Lampris > Lampris incognitus. The sequence goes on from NC_079215.1 coordinate 60,641,567, forward strand.
ATTGGCTCTGATCACTCTGTTTTAAGAAAACCCGTTATTTTCTGAAAGATGTCCAGGCTGTCTGAGCCCTGATTCGGAGCATATATATATAGTATGTATAAAAGAAACAAAAAGATATGCCCTGTATTTTTGCTCTGACCACTAAAGCCCTGCCTGTCACTATTTTTGTGGTAGAGATGCTATCAACATTAAGCCCTGGAGAAAATAGAATGGCTATGCCAGCAGAGAAGTTTGTCACATGAGACGGAAAATATTGGCCCTTCCACCAAAACCCCAGTCTATTTCATTCTCTTGGTTGCTGTGTTTCCTGCAAGAAAAATATTTTCTTTGCGATCATTTCTGAAATGACTGTTCTCTTCTTTCGATCCCTCCCATCATTAATATTCAAAGAGCTGACCCTCTCCTTGCGCAAAAAGACTGAGAGAGATGATATAAACAGGTAGAGGGAAGAGCAAGAGGAAGATCATCCAGTGCAACACTCATCATGACCTACTTACTGTCTTTAACCTTTTGAACCTTTTCCTCTTGCTATATTAGTCTTAAGCATCGTTCTGAGATTATTTTTTTCAAATGGAAACTTTTTTTCATCTAACAAATCAAAACTAACTACTTTCTGCAAAGTCAGCACAATATATTTTCCTGTATCTGAAAAATACTCAGATACTTTCACACATTTTCCAAAGGCAAGGTCATCTGAGAAACCATTAATTTCCTCTAGCGTGGACAGATCTCCACTGTGTGACTGTGAGTCTGTAACAGATACACAGTCAGTGTTATACCCTTTTTCCTCCACCTTATCCTCACCAGCAACACGCTCCATAATGCACGACTTACCCACTCTCTCCTCTGCACCACCAGCATGACTTTGGTCAGGTCCAGCTGCTGCTTTTTCCTGCTTGCCGGTGTTTCCTCTGCTCCTTTCGTTTTCTTCTGCTGTGACACTGGGGACAGCTGAGCTGTCATCAATTACGTTCTCACTGCCTGAATCAATTTGCTGTTCCCCTGCCTAATTATCTGCCTGACCGCTGTACCCTCTCCTGCCTCGGGCTCAGGCAGCATGGCCAACGGCATCCCCTGGCTCCTCCGCACTAACACCGGCGGAGCAGTGCGCTAGTGCGGAGTTAGTGCGCTCCTCGGCCGGCCCGGCTCAGGGAGCCCCTTGACCAGCCAGTGAGGGCAAGCGTTGCACTTGTGCCCCACATCCCCACACTCAAAGCATTTCATGCTGCCTGTACTGGCGTACACCAGGTAATGTCCCTCCCCATGTTTCCCTCTGAAGGAAACCTCCAGCATCTGTGACGGACAATTCAGAAACATGAACACCTGTCTCCGGAGGGACTGGACATGTTTCAGTTTATCGTTCTCACAGCCTAACTCCACAGTCCTAAAACTGCTCGCCAGCTTCCTGAAATGCTGCAGCTCCTGCTCCAACGCCTCATTGGAAATGAATGGGGGAACACCGGAGACGGTGGCCCAGGTGGGTAGACATGGCGAGGGGGGAAACCTGCAGATAGACAACATTCAGAGACGCTCGCTATTAACTCAGCCACAAAACCCCCCTCTTTCGGGAAAACAACCACGCCTTTGTTCATCCTGGAGGCATAGGACAGGTTTGCGTGTCCCAGATAGCAAAATTGCTGTGGCGCCAGACGCATCCCACACCGACACTTTCATCCAGCTCACATACCGCGTGGAATGGTGGCACTTGGGCAGATTGCATGTTGTCGAGAGCACCGCATCTTTGCCAAAAAAGGCCCATATTTGATTTGGCATATTTGGGCCATATTTGCTATTATGCATGTGGGCCACTTCAGGCTCACATCCATTTTGTCAGGGCCAGAAGAAGGCCAGCAGTGCCGCATCATTGCCTGAAGTGGCCCACATCCGGATGCTATCTGGGGTGCCACATGGTCTCCCACAGCCAGGAGAACCACCTCTATCAGAACAGAACACACAATCCATGTCAGTTATAGAGAGAAAGCGTCTCTGAGGACGCCACCGCTCTCACACCGAAAAGACTACAGCATGTAGCCCACGACCAGTAAACAAACTCAATCTGAAACCATCAGCCCTAAAGACAAAAAACCCTACTTTAAATTGGATAAATTGGACTTACTAACAGCAGGCTGCTCTCACCAAACACTCACTCACACAGCGACTCCCAGCATGCACAGAGAGAGAGAGATTTTTTAACAATACTTTAATAAAAAAAAACAAAATGTTACAAAACAACAATAATAAACAGGATAAAAACCAACACTGCCAGTAACATAGGATCGGCAGAATCTAAATCATCTCAGTGCACTCCAAAAGATAAGCTCATCATCCACAACACCGCAAAGCACATTTTCACAACACCGCACACTACAAAGAATTTCCAGATTTTTTTCATCATTTTGTAATAATAAAAAAAAAATTCTACTTTTAAACGAGCTTTTAACATTTTTTACAAACACAAAACCAGCATCATCATCCCCAGCCTCCTCCATTCCGTTTCCTCTGCACAGATACACGGCCATCTTCGCCCTCCCCCAGAATGCAGTTAAAAAGCTGGCGTTTGTCTGTTTTTCTGAGAGCACCTGTAGCCCAGAATGAACCTGGGTTTAGAGAAGACCTCCCCAAACAATCCAGAAACATTTGCCGGTAATGTAAAAAGTGGCAGCGGTTGGCAACATTCCACGAAGCAGTGAAAGACAGTTTCACGATTCGTGGCCTAACATCAGAATGAACAACAGAGACAAAAGCCACGACACCATGTGAAACCCTCCACTGCAGGTCTGCAGCTCTTGACCAGTGGTTTGTACAGCGGTCTCGCCTCAGGTCCACCACTGTCACCCACACCTAAGTGAGCCCTCAGTGGGGTGTCAGGTTTACCATGTCATTTGTCCCTGTGCAGAACTTTAACAAACATGTCATATATTTACCTTCCATTTGGAAGATGGTCATTATGACCGTTTTGGATCTTCAGAGTTTAATAACTTTGTGGGGGGAAAAAGATACAGACCTGCCGCCGCTCCCTGGACTCCCCTAAAAGTGCATATATTTGCATTTACAATGAGTTTCAGATCAATTGTACACACACACAAAAAGTTAGGATAAGATCTACCTAAAACGACCATGAGCGGTCAGAATGACCGTCTCGTAATTTGCGCGTGGTCGTGCGTGTCATGTCACCATTTATGACGTTTTAGTCGCATAGTTTCCCCCGTGAAGTTCACTGCTCTGTCCTAGAAAAGGAAACTAGCGTTCTCTGAACGGACTGTCTCAACATTTATGTTCATTTATGGTTTTTTTTTTACATTTCACGCTTTGCAGGCCTTGTTACGTTTGTTAGATTAGCAACACGTGTTTTCCGTTCTGTTTTTGAGGTAATATTTTCACTTTTTAAATTTTGCTATTCAAGTTTGACCCTGTCTCTCTGAAGTTCAGATTGTTTAAAAATAGTATTGTAGTTGTTACAACGTTAATTTAGGTGTCAGTCGTTTCCTAACAGACATACTAACATATGCAATGCATTAACATCTCAACTGGGTATTTATTTTGACAGAACACAGAGTTTAAAAACGGGCGGTCATTTTGACCGCTCATGGTCGTTTTAGTTAGGAGTGAAATCCCGGTCGTTCTAGTGTTAAAAGAAAACTCAGAGGAATTCCCACTCTTTACAAAAAGGTCCTGTACAGTCCTTAAGCTCCGGGAATGACGTCAGAATCCGGTGATTCTGACGTCATTCCCATCAGGTTTATCAGAGCCATTGATTCAACAGAGCTCGCTCACCGCTTGTGAGGGCTTCTCTCCATTTGTTCAGCAGCAGAGTGAAAACACGAGTTGATATCAGCTAAAGCAAGAGGAGCTGCACTGTCAATGGCTGGACCTGCAGGCTGAACTACACGTCCCAGAGTCACCATGTCAGACACACAGCAGAGCAGAGTTGGCCCCACTTGAAAGACAGCACTGAAACGGATGCCATGTTTGATTGGTTCCTGGAACAGCCAGAACAAAGAGCTGTGCTGTGTCGGTCTCTCTTGTTTTAACAAGTTCCACACCTTCAACAGTCCACGGCAGAATTCAGGTAGTTCCCTGATGTTAAGCTGCTGCTTTAAAGAACGACCAAGACGGTCATTATGACCCCTTTGGATTTTTAAAATTTGATAATGTTGTGGAAAAAAAAGATATACACCTGCCGCTCCCTGGATGCCCCTAAAATTGCTCATATTTTCATCAAAATGAGTTTTAGAGTTTTCCTCCCCGTTAAAGGGTTTTTATTTAAATGTTGTGTTGCTGTAAGACCCTTGAGGCAAATTTGTGATACTGGGCTATACAAATAAAATTGCCTTGACTTGACTGGCACTCAAAGGACGTAAGATTTGTCACTAATTTCTTTGAACGTGACAATTTCAAGTCATTCACACAACTTCGGGCTAAATACAGAATACCACACAGCCACTTTTTTGGTTTTCTTCAGGTGAGTCCCTTTGTGATATATCTGATATATTCCCAACACAATGAAAAGCTCAACTGAAAGTTTGCTTCTCATTTTTAAGTGCCTTTAACAACAAAAAAATTAATTTCCATTTTTTATGGAAAGCTGTACTCTGTTAACCGCGTCGATGTCAATAGAGCTAGGGAGTTATGGGAAATGACTTGGGGAATGAATTTGATGCCTAGGTGTGGTAAGATACCGTTGGATGTGCTAAAAACAATATTTACATATAATACACCTGACTCCAGCGAGCCAGTACATGTTATTACAGAGACTGGGGCACAACCCTCACTTTCTAAACAAAATTAATCCCCATATAGTGCCTGTGTGTGTGTGAAATGTAAACGTATTATCACTGTATCCGGCCATGCCCCTTCATATCCAAGTACTGGAAAACATATTGCCACAGGGCGTAGCTCAATTTCCCAAAAATAGGTGGAACCCGGTTCGTTTCTGCTGAATATACCTACGGGGCAGTTCTCCTTGACTGCTGGAAAGCTGGCTTCTTTAATGGGTAAACTTCTACTTCTAGCGAGTGATGATGCTGTGGTGTGTTGATAAATGTTCTATCATTCACTGTGGATACGGAACTACTTATTGTTTACATGTTGTTGACCGGATGTAACCCCGCCCAGAAAGGATATTGAAGCGAATTCGGGGGGGGGGGAGGCAGTCCGAGATACCGTCGCCACAGCCGGGACGCGAACCCGTATCTCCTGCGCCGCAAGCGACAACGTTAACCAGTCGACTAAAGGGTCCGATCCGTTAGTCAAGGACCAACGTCTACTTATCCATGCACGTTACAATATAAATATTAGGTGCAAAAGCGCCTATAGCGCAAATAAGACCACAGACAACACAGGAGACCCAGAATTTGACATTGCAGAACACGTGTTTGTCAGGGCTCCAGAAACAGAGGTGGTACCAAGTGGTGAACTGGAAAGAGATGAAGCATCTGCCGCTACTGAAGCACCGCGCACCAGACCACAGCGAAACAGACGAGCACCTGATAGGTTAACTTTATAATCTGCTTAGGAGAAACATTGATTGTAAACAACTGTTCATTGAGTGTTGACTGTAATAGGAAAAAGAATGTCACTGCTGTGGGTGGAAAACGGGTTTTATTTTTTTGTTGTTGTTGTTCAGATGAAAATATGAGAGGTTTAAAGTTTCTGGGGAGGAATGTGGTGTATTGATAAATGTTCTATCATTCACTGTGGATACGGAACTACTTATTGTTTACATGTTGTTGACCGGATGTAACCCCGCCCAGAAAGGATATACATATTAGGTGCAAAAGCACCAAAACCCAGAACTGCGCTCTCCGATGCCTTGACAGTCAGGTGGACATGTACAGCCGAGAGATAGGAATAAAAGCTCCTTTACATAAAGTCATCTCCGGGTACTTTGTCCATAAGAACACAACAGATGCATTCTGTTCCGGAGGGTCAAGGAGAAGCCTCCCTCAGTCACACAGTGGTACAGAGAAATGTTGAAGGTTTTTACTATGGAACACTTTACTGCTACATTAAAAGGTAAAGGCAACTGCTATAATATCTGGCCGACCTTCACTGATGATCTTCCTGGTGATCTTGTTGGCCAAACTGCCCTCACTTTGTTTTCACAAATAAGTCACAGACACCGCTTTTCTGTCCTTTGACATGATACTTATGTGTACAAATTAATTCACGTTATGTTAACACAACCCTTGTATGTTAACATATTTATATATAGTTTTTTCGCAGTTTGGCAATATCTGTGCTGTCTGATTCTTTGGTTGTCAAGTCAAGTCGAGTCAAGTCAATTGTATTTGTGTAGCCCAATATCACAAATTACAAATTTGCCTCAAGGGGCTTTACAGGAACACAACATCCTGCCCTTAGACCCTCGCATCGGATAAGGATGCCTAAAAAAATAAACCCTTTAACAGGAGAAAAAAAGTAGGTAGGAAAAATAGTCTGTGTAAAAATTAATGACATACTATTTACCAAAAAAAACAAAACCCAAAAAACAAAGCATTGTTCCGTAACCCCTTATGCACCCTGCACGAGACGAGAGACAGATAATCCCCCCCCCCCCAAGTCAATGACGACATTATTTTCAACTTCCCTTAATAGTGAATTAGAGGTGGGGTCAATCTGAAAAGATACAATACCATGAATGTATGTAAACTGAGCATATGTGCATAAACATACATAATCAAATCCAATATTTTGTCCACAAAAAGGAAACTCACCGAGGTATAAGCTACAAACATATGGATAAACAACCAAGGTAGGTATTTTAAACACATTCAAGGTTTGTTTTATAACCAACAATTAAAGTTTAGCGGACTCTCATGTCCGCGCAATATCAGAAAACGCACATAATACACTGTACACTACTACTACTAATACTTTCGGCTGCTCCTGTTGGAGGTCGCCACAGCGGATCATCCGTTTCCATACACTATACACCAATTCAATATTGTAGCGAATTCGGGGGGGGGGGGGGCAATCACAGGAACTGCCGCGGCCGGGACGCGAACCCGTATCGCCCGCACCCCGGGAGACATCGCTGACCGCTCGACTAAAGGGTCGGACCCGCCTGTGGACAAAGCGATAATATTAGCTAGGCATCTAGATGTTAACTTAACCTACCGACAATACCTTCAAAGGCCGAAATGTCGCAGGATGTCGGCGAATACTGAAGCCATGAGGAGATGACCCGCCACATTCTCGCTTACTCTCTACTGCGAACTACCGCGAGATTACCTTGTTCCCGCGACACTTGACGAGATGACGTCTTCAGCGCTGCGGTCTCTTAAAGAGACAGTACTACTGAACGGTGGACTTCCCAACTATTGACACAACAATCATGGATAACTTAACTGTTATTTGGCAGGCAGTCAATAATGTCTACATTTTATGCCAAAGGTTGTCATTAATTAGCTGAGTTAGAAAAACAACAACTTTTACAAAAGCGCAACATTGTTTCTTTACTCATTTGGAATGAAGGGTTTTCATTCCATTTCATATTGCTGTGTGATAGGAAGAAGATGTGGGTGGCATTTTCAAGTGTGGGTTTTAAGGTGGTTGGTGCAAAGGAATGTCTGTGACATGAAACACAATTTACAGTAATGTAATAGACAGTGATTTGTGGGTGTTTGCGATTCATCCTCATTATTCTTTACCACTCTCTCGGGGTGTGTGGAGCACACCTCTAGGATGGTAAACCAATGGGAAAAGCACCCATACCTAGTATTGCATATGGAATATGAAAATCATGTAAGTTTGATTCCGTTTTTGCCGGAGTGACCACAGGTTTAATACATCACCTCCATTTACAATTTAACAAGAGATTCTAATTAAAATGCTTTCCAAATTGTCAGCCATATGATCTTTTGTTTTTTTTTAATATGTTTTATCTTGTTTGAAAAATGTCAGTGTATTTTTCTCTGTTTTTCTGTCTTATCATCTGCCCCCCCCCCCCACAAGAGAAGATGTCTTGAGCCTTTAATAGCCAACACTTGTGCTGAACCTGAAGTTGCGTAACCCGACGTAGAAGTGAATATCAATGATAAGGCAAATATCATGCCTACAAGCAGAAGTGTGATGTTGGCATCCAGTGGCCGGATGCTACAGACCACAACTACTGTTCTGACAAGTTTACTTCTGACAGTGCAACACAAACTGGTCCTGCACCCTCAGTGTCTGCCTATGACTTGGATGATAAAGATTCAAAGTTTTTCACAGGTATTGATTGACAGGTTATTGCTACTTTTGGGCACCCTCGTGGTTTTTCTCCCCCAGCCAAATGATCACCAGGTTGGCAGTACACAAACAACTGTTACTTGTTCTAATGAGGCTCCGTCGCGGTTTGATGTTCACAGACTCAAGAAAATGGCTCGGAAAGCGCAGAAGCACAGCTTGTGAAGTCTTGGCCCTCTGGAGGCCAATACTTGCAACGTTTATGGGGAAATGGTGATTGCGTCACTGCCTAGAGATACTCGGAAAAGAATAAGGCCTCAGCGTTTCAGTGAAAATGATCCCCAAGCAACATGCATCATTCGGAAACATTTGCTCGAAGGCCAAAGAACCCAAGGAAATGATCACACACATACAGCAACAACAGACATCACACATACTCAGTCCTATGTTGTGTAGCGCTCCCTGCTGCTTATGTGATGCTTGTATCAAAACTGTTCAGTGGAAAGACCAGCGATACTTTTATCACAGAAAACAGTGGTCTTATTGATCACCTGATTCCAGGTGATCAAATTTTAGTGGATCATGGATTCACCATCATATATGTATCGCCCCCCCCCAGGGGCGGTGAGGTGTGGTGAGGTCGGTGGCTGGGTAGGCAGTGGGCATTTACAAATCCCAGCTCCATCCTTTTGTGCTCTCTAATGTTTTATAACAAGCTGGCCCTTCTTCATTCCTCCAACGGCCACAGAAGTCTGGAATGCTGCGGCCCCCTGGCTGAACTACATTCCAAATGAAAACCTCACCACACACATATTGTCAAAGTATATATGAAGTACTTTCTTCTTGGTTTATATGGTTTTGATAGCTGTGAACTGACCAAGTAACACCGCTGCCTTCCCTCACAGCTCCCAAACCTTTGTGGATTTCGTTGTTCTCACTACAAACAGCAGCTATGAGATACTATTTGTAAATATTGTTGAAATATTACCTGAAAATAAGAACACCAACACAAAGACACATGTGTGGTAAAAATATGTAATTGAATATATGTAAAATATACGAATACATATATTTAAATTATGTACCATTTCATTCATTCATTCATTTCCAGTATTAGGCGGCACGCTGGTGCAGTGGTTAGCACGGTCGCCTCACAGCAAGAAGGTCCTGCGTTCGAACCCCGGGGTAGTCCAACCTTGGGAGTCGTCCCGGGTCATCCTCTGTGTGGAGTTTGCATGTTCTCCCCGTGTCTGCGTGGGTTTCCTCCCACAGTCCAAACACATGTAGTTCAAGTGAATCGGCCGTACTTAAATTGTCCCCAAGTGTGTGTGGGTGGGGGAGGGAGGGAGGGCCCTGTGATGGTCTGGCAGCCTGTCCAGGGTGTCTCCCTGCCCAGTGACTGCTATATTGCCAAGGCTTGCAGAAACAGAAAGAGAGGAGATGCACCGCGCCCCACTGAGAACTCACACAGAGCAGAGCAGAGTGCGCGGCCACATCCATCACACAATGTAGGCTGCGAGTGTGGGAGGCAGGATAGTGATAGTTCGGAGCAAGAAGAAGAGGCACTTTCATTAGCTGGCCTGAAAACAGAAACGTCCATACAGAGAATAAAGCCATGTGAAGTAAACGTGGAAGTGAATAAGGAGAAAGTACATGTTGAAATGGACAGAGTGCAGTGTGAGCGTCGTGAATGAAGTGAAGTTTAATGAGACGTGGGAAGAAAAACAACGCCCGTCAAGAAAACAGACCAAACTCTCGCTCAAATCATACACAGGAGAGGAAAGTTCAAGTGGTAGGAGTGGCTGAAGTGGAAGTAAACTACGCGCAACAGGGGAAGACGTTGTCCCTAGTGGTGGTGAAAGGTACTGCACCTAGCTTGTTAGCAGGAGGATGGCTAGAGCCCCTGAAGCTGAAGTGGGATGAGATAAAGCATATGAGGACACAGACACAGAGATTACCGGAAGTGCTCGTGAAGCACGAGGATGTTTTCAAGCAAGAACTTGTCTGAAAGGATGGCCAAAAGAGGTGGAAACGGCATACAAACCCTACAGTCAGAGAAGACTGGGACTGAGTGTGAAAGATGGATGTGTGCTCTGGGGGGGCGGGAGTGGTTGTTCCGAAGAGGGGAAGGGAAGCCATCTTGAAACAACTACACCACGCACACCCAGGTATATCTAGAATGAAGGGCTTAGCACGTTCGTACATATGGTGGCCAGGGATGGACTCCAACGTTGAAAGGGAAGTACAACCCTGCCACACATGTCAGGAAAACAGGAAGTCTCCAGCCGCAGCGCCTCTCCACCCCTGGGAGTGGCCTGAGACACCCTGGAACAGACTTCACATTGATTATGCCGGCCCTCATCTAGGTAAGATGCTTCTTATCATTGTAGACGCACACTCCAAATGGATTGACGTGTATCCAACGAATACCGCAACAAGCCGAGCGACTATTGAAAAGCTCAGACAGTGCTTTAGCACGAACGGGCTGCCCCAGACAATTGTATCTGACAACGGAGCTTGCTTCCCAAGCCAAGAGTTTGAGACGCTCCTGAAACGGAATGGCATACAGCACGTGACATCTGTGCCCTTCCACCCGGCATCAAACGGCCTGGCCGAAAGAGCCGTGCAGACATTCAAACAAGGTGTAAAGAAAATAAAAGGAGACACTTTAGAAACAAAAATAGCCAGATTTCTATTCAGGCTCCACTACTGGCTTGTCACCAGCGGAAATGCTGATGTCCAGCAGACTACGTTCAGCACAGGATCATCTACTGTCTGATGTGAAGTCAAAGATACGTAGGAAACAACTTAAACAAAAGCAACAGGACACACACAGTAAGTGGAGAAGTTTTTCCGCTGGTGATGATGTGTACATCCGTAACTACAGCTACGGGGCCCAAGTGCGTACCAGCGGTCGTCGAGCAGAACACAGGACCTGTATCCTACACGGTACAGACAGGAGATGGATGCGTCATGAGACGTCATGTCGACCAAATCCGGAGACGGCATGATGCAACAATGACCGAGACGTCCATGCCGGAGGTGACAGAGAAGCCTACCACTCTTCAGGAGCCGGAGCAGGCAGCGGAGGCCTTGCCTGCAGACTCGGCGGTCCCTGCTTCAGTGGAAGGGGAAGTCTCTGAGCCTGCTGAGATAGCTGAGGTTCACCCTCCAGACCCGCCAGACGTGAGAGCAGACCCACCACCAGTACTGCGCCGCTCTGAGCGCACAAGACAGGCTCCTGCTTACCGGAAAGACTGTAAATTAGTAGTGAGATCCCTCAAGCAAGAGCAAGGATGCGTTCTGGGAATCACTGGAAGGCGGGTAGTCTACCCACCTTCCATCTTTGTTTCAGGGCTAATCGTAGGATCTGGGAGCAATCGTAGGATCTTGCTAATCGTAGGATCTGGGAGGGTGCATGTGAGTACTGAACATTCTCACCCTCCCCTTGCTGACAACCATAGAAGGCTTGTAACAGCTGAGCTGAGCTATGCTACTTCTCGCTGCATAAGCTTACCGTAGTAAAGTCAACAGCTCACTAGGGTCTTTAGGCTCTCTGTCTGTGCATAGTCTAATCTCCTCTAGCGCAGACCCTGGTCTTCAGAACTCTGACCTCTGGCCCTGTGACCACACAATCTACCTCCTTGATAAACTCATCAACTGAGCGAGCATCTTTGGCTGGATCACTTATTATTTAAAGTGCTGATGGCTTTATCATATTTCTCGCTCAGTTCAGGAAGTTTTGCCTGAAACTGCTCAATAGGATCAGTCTCTTCCCTGTCGCCATACTCGCTGCCATTTTCTCTCTGACATGGTGAAATGTTCCTGTGCAGACTTAGCTCAACCCAATCACTTGAAGGCCCACAGATTGGGTGGGGTAGGGGTGATAACTGTGTATTCCTCTGCTTGGGCGATCTCCTCCCTCCATGTCCTTGGTGTCGTCTGGATCTCAGCAGTCTGGTCACTGGTTTCCCACAGCAACTCCAGGCCTCACCGTTTTAGCAGGTCTTCAGCACTGGGATCGCACGTTCCCACTACAATTATTTATGCAATTCCCAAATTTAATCCACTCAACCTAATCTACTCTACTCTGGCTACTCTCCAAACTATCAGAAAACAGAGTGCCCAAAATCTTAGGTTAACTTAAAGGGCCTACAGAAACCAGTATCTAATCTAATCAGTATCTAAATATATCCAGCTAATCAGTAACCAAATATAAAGTGCATAAACATCACGGTTCTCTCATGAGTCACTCAGCACATTTAGATAAAATCCTTTTTAAAACGACGAATGCTCCGCAGAAAGGCAGGTGAGTCGCTCGACATAGAGTCGGGGCAACCCGAGGGAATATAACTACTGGGGAGCCAATCAGGGAAATGGGGAGCAGCTGAGCAAAGCAGGGGCAGGAAAATAAATGGTTAAAACGGGGAGCTTTCAAAATAAACAGGAAACAATAACACAACCATGACATCGATTAAAAATCTCCTTGTTGAGTTTTGATATGTATTAATTTCCACTAAATTGTCTGTTATAACAACAACTGTCACAGCCTCTCGCCCTTGACATCAAAGCGATCGCCCTTGACACCTGCTACACCAGCTGACACCTGCTACACCCGCTGACACCTGCTACACCAGCTGACACCTGCTACGCCAGTTGACATCTGCTACACCAGTTGACACCTGCTGACCCCCCCTTCACGCCAGCTAGCCATCAAGCAATCGCCCTCAGCCTTAAAAGGCCTCCACTATGGACCAGTCTTCGCTGGAACTTCGCCATTCATGGACTTCTGCCTACCTGCCACAGAGCCAACTCCTGCTCTACCCCCGAGATCGGTCACTTCAATAAAGACTTGATTCTTCCCTTACCTGGTTGTCCAGTCTGCTTTTGGGTTCTTTCCCGATACGTGACAACAACTTAAATATTTTTACTTGATTCACTATGTCTCTCCTGATTGACATTATTCCACCACACTGGGGCCCAGCACTGGCCCTTCAGAGAACACTATTATTATTTTTATAGCGAATTCGGGGGGCAACCACAGGAACCGCCACAGCCAGGATGCGAACCTGGGGCTCCCGCACCGCGGGCGACTACGTTAGCCAGTCGACTAATAGGTCCGACCCGTTAGCCAAGGGCTAACGTGTCTACCCAAAACGAGCTAAGTGCACATTTGCTCCAACTATAACCAGAGCTCAGTGAATTTGTAGCCTATATCCAGCAGCTAGTGTGCTAGGCTAGCTAGCTAACACAACGTTACATGCTCGCAAGCTTGTTCACTCTGTAACCCAGTCCCCCCCCCGAATTCGCTACATTGGTGTCAGAAGTGGGATGCGATAACCTCGTTAAAACGGCACTCTTCACAGCCCGTGGCTCGTGCTGTAAAACCGATTCAGTCAACTAGCCACTTGAAAAGTGTTATGTTTTATCTCTCAATTGTCCTTTTTATTCTCTTACCAAGCTCACACACGTCGCGAAGCAATTATCGCCTGATAAGGTGCTCGCAGCGTCCACGCTCTCGTCTCGTGTGTCACTGCCCCTCCCTTCTCTATTCACACAGACACGCCCTCTATCCTAGACTCCATCAATCGAGGCAGGGAAGAATGGAGCCGATAGAGGTAACCGATTTTAACGACGTAATAAATCATAACTATAATATGAAATAAAATAAAACATGAACTTAAAGCAAATTAATGTTTATAATGTAACCGGTTATTTTCTTGCCCGGTGCGGGATTCGATACGGGTGTACTGCACCACAAGGCGACATCACTAACCGCTCGGCTAAAAGTCTTATTAGTAGTTTACAATAACTTATATAGTTTTTAAATAAGTTTCCTTTTCTTTAACCCCTTATTTCTGGCTGGGTTACTACTCCTTAATCGCGTCTGCCCTCGTCATGCACAGATGCAGCTTCAGGATCAGAAACCCTTCCCTCAACCCACCTCCCAGTTGAAGGAGAGGGAGGTGAGCAGTAGGAGATTGGGGTCAAGGCTCATACAAACTGATTTTGAATATTTTAATGTATGACGTATTACCATGTGAGCTAGCTTGCAAGCAAGCATTGAATACAACTTTAGCTAATAGTCACATTTAGTTCATCTAGTTCTTCCAGTAATTGCAATAACATTGACCACTGACACGTTAAAATAAGGTTGTTAGCTAGCTAGATAACATTTAAGATAGCTCATCTGGTGTAATATATTTATGTATTACTATGTTAATAGTATTATAGGACAGATTATGAATTATGTACCTTATGGATACTCTAGAGCCAGGGCCCTCTTCAAGCAAGGCAGCCATAGAAGAGAGCAGAGGTAAAGAGGCAGAGGCAGAAGTTGAGGCAAAGGACAGTGACAGCAGCACAGATGATGAGGAGGAAGAGGTTCCATGATGAGACCTCCGAAAAACAGGTCAGGAGGACAGGCCAGAAACAACATTTCATAACACTGTGTTTTTCACTGCCATGGACCAGATAATAAGTGACTTGGACACTCGGTTCCAAACCACAGCAAATACTGTCGAAGAATTTGCGGCCATAGTTAAAGTTGGGCAGTTGAGTGATAGTAATATTGCTTCTGTGTGTCAGCCACTGATAATGAGGTACACAAAGGGCCTCACACCTCGGTTTGAGAGTGAAATCAGGAATCTTAATACAATATTTTCTGCCACTTTCTCCTCTGACTGTACCTCTCTTGCTCTCCTGGATGCAATCTATAAAATGCAACTCCAGAGCATTTTTGGAGAGGTTTGCATTGCTCGAAGGAGAAAGGGTATTTAGCAAACTGAAACTGATCAAAAGCTATCTAAGAGCAACAATGTCTCAGGAGAGGTTGAACAACCTTGCAATACTGTCAATCGAAAGCAAGTTGGCTTTATCACTTAACTTCAGCGATTTGATTCACGATTTTGCCAGCAAGAAGGCCCGGGGTTTGGCTTTTGGCATTTAAGTCATGGGCTGGGGGAATAAAGTTCAGTTTCACAGCCATAGACCTACTGTAACAACTGCCCCGGCGTTGTTACATTGTAATAGCCTACGTCTTGCCCGTTGCTGATTACATTGTAAACTAAAGATACACTAGGCCAGGAATACATGATTTCGGAGAACGTAAAGTAGGCTAAAGCTTTATAAGTCAAATGTATTTCCTCACCTTTGACACTGTGGGTTAGTATTTCCAAGACCATGCAGCCAAGAGCTGTATGGTAAACCAACAGCCATGGACTCCACATAGGTGTATAGCAGCGCTTCTGTTATTTAGATAAAAATACCACCCCACTGGATTTATATTTTTACTTTTTGCATGATTGTACTTTTTGTCCTTGTGTTTAAATCTTCATTTAATTTAATAAGTTGGTGCATTCTGAGGTTGTTGTTGTTTGTTTTTTTTACTGGATTTACTGTATTCCATTAAATTTTCAAAAGATAGCCTTCGGTGGATTTCTTGCAGTGCATACAGTAATCTTCTATTGATGAACTAGTTCTTCATCAAACATCAAATTCAGCTGGGTTTTCTAGGTTGATGGGTGGTTTAGGTGGGTAGGGGGGATGGGGGGCAATATTATATTGTTTCATGGGGCCCCGAATCTCTAGCGGCGCCCCTGCCACTACATACGCTTTCACCACAGCACAGAGTAGCGTCAAAAGAGGTATTTGCAACTTTCAAAGAATCCCCAAAAACTCGTTTTATGAAGCACAGGCGCAGTGCATCAGCTCAACCCCTTCCTTTGTTCATTCCCTTAAAACCTCTGTGTTTTCCCACTTGGACTGGAGAGAGCACATCACAGGCAGCTGTTGACAAGATACGTGAGTGTGAGGGGCATTACAATCACAAGCTGAACACATTTTATCAGCTCAGGGAGTTTGCATAAATGATGCAATGTGTTTTTTGTTTTTTTTCACAGATTATACCCAAAACACAAAGCACACATTTCAAGTAGCACATAAAATCTGCTGTAATCAAACAGGAAAAAGTAACAAAAAATACAAACAAAGAAACAAAACTATATTATGAGACCAGCAGTTGTTGTGGCTTTTCTGTATAAAATGCACATGGTCCCTGTTTAACGCTGTTCGTGTGCACTGGTAAATATGTAAATAGTTATCTTTATATGAGTAATGGGGGCGGCACGGTGGCGCAGTGGTTAGCGCGGTCGCCTCACAGCAAGAAGGTTCTGGGTTCGAGCCCCCGGGGTAGTCCAACCTTGGGGGTCGTCCTCTGTGTGGAGTTTGCATGTTGCCTGTGTGGGTTCGCTCCGTTTCCTCCCACAGTCAAAAGACATGTAGGTCAGGTTGAGTCGGCCACACTAAATAGCCCTTAGGTAGAATTGTCCCTAGGTAGATGGGGGTGTGAGTGTGCGTGCCCGCCCTGTGATGGCCTGTCCAGGGTGTCTCCCCGCCTGTTGCTGCCCAGTCACTGCTGGGCTAGGCTCCAGCATCCCTGGCAGCAGGATAAGCGGTTCAGATTATGGATGGGTATGAGTTATGTTATAAACGACATATAGAATCTTTTCAAAATATCTTATATATATTGCAGCGAATTCAGGGGGGCAGTCGGGGAACCGCCGCCACAGCCGGGACGCGAACCCATATCTCCCGATATATATATATATATATATATATATATATATATATATATATATATATATATATATATATATATATATCAACACAACCAGTGGGGTAGGCACTTATGATGCACTGCAACCAATGGAGGGGTAGAAAACATATTGTAGCGAATTCGGGGGGGGGGGGCAGCCCGGCTGGACCGTTACAGCCGGGACGCGAACTCGGATTTCCCACACCGCGGGCGACAACGTTAACCAGTCGACTGAAGAGTCCGACCCATTAGCCAAGGGCTAAAACGTGTCCTCTAATCCATGCACGTTACACTACTCCCCTCCTTCGGGAACCGCGTCCGCGCGCATCCCACTTCTGACACCAATGCAGCGAATTCGGGGAGCAACCACAGGAACTGCCGCAGCCGGGACGCGAACCCGCACCTCCCGCACCGCGGGAGACACCGCTAACCACTCGACTAAAGGGTCCAACCCGTTAGCCAAGGACTACCGAGCCTCTACCGAGCCTACTCATCCGTTATCGTTACTATATATATATATATATATATATATATATATATATATATATATATATATATATATATATATATATATATATATATATATAAGAGCAAAGATGGTGAAAACAAGTTTGATTAATTCCATTTATACTGTACTGTACTGTTTGGGATACTGTATATCTCAAACATTTAATTCTTGGGTAAATTACACTTTGTCCAATCCGTCGCAATGATTCGGAGTGGAAATAAGTTATAAATACTAATTATGAAGGCTGGTGAGGAGTTGAGCATGAAGGTGCGGGCAATGACTCCTCCTTGTTGCATTTCATGGAGGGGGTTTGGTAATCACGCATAATTACCATTGATGGTACACATCCCACTTGCCAGGGTTCAACAAGAGTATTCGAATTCTGAGCGATCTCTGCGGTCCCAAGGAACTCCCCGGAACAAACCACAGACAAACAATGCCAGTGGGACTAGCAGCTAACAGGGTGTTCCGGGTTCCCCCACCATCTAAAGAAGAATGCATGTTAGGGTTTATACTCCTGTCTGTGCCCCTGGAGAAATGAATGGGTAGAAGAAGTGGAGTTGGTCCCCAGGTGCAGCATGAAGGCGGCAGCCCACTGCTCCTAGCTACACAGATCACAGCCTGGGTGGGTTACTTTGCAGTAATGGAATTTCCCAAGTTTTTACCCAAGCCATTATGATTGGTGAGGTTTTAATTTTGTTGCTGTAAAGCCAGTTGAGGCAAATGTGTAATTTGTGATATTGGGCTATATAAATAAAACTGGCCTGACTTGACAGCAGGCTGCTACACAATGCCACCGACCTCCAGGAGAAGTTGCACAAGTGGAACACCGATGCGAGATCAATCCAAGGAAAATGTTTCTCATCCACACATACAGGTGCTGTGGATGGGATTCTCCTCCACTGATATGTGCACAGTTATTTAAGCATAACTATATGTAGCCTCCTCAGACTGCAGTTATGCTGCAGTTTGACAAATCACACGCTTGGACGGTTGGAGATTGGTGTCTAATGTGAAACGTTTCATTGCATCGCTAACACCGGATTAGGTGGTTTGTCTTACCTTCTCTCTCTTCCTCTCACGTCTCTTGGCTTATCAGTAAATTTGAGTGCCCTTGAACACTCTCGTTGCTTTCATCTATGAATTTTTCATCCCCTGTGGTCAGCCAGAGGTGGGACGTCACCTGAATCACAACGAGCGGGAAACGGGAAACATCCAAACATTTTTCTCCCGAACATTGAACAACAAGTCCCCCAACCCATACGACCGCAGAGGTCGTTTGTCCTCTAACACGACCCACAGGAGCGTTTTCTACATTAGCGCCCCCTACCGGCGGCAGGAGGTATGCCGCAGATACTTTTCGCCTCTGTGCATTGTGGGTTTTAAAACAATGTGAGACAATAGAATATGTAGTCAGTGCGTTTTTGTGCGGTTTCGCCGTCTAGTATAGTAACTAAGATCGCTATTGTAAACTACTAATAAGACACATTAGTCCCTAGCTAACGGGTCTAACCCTTTAGCCGAGCGGTTAGTGATGTCGCTTTGTGGTGCCGTACACCCCGTATCGAATCCCGCACCGGGCAAGAAAGTAACCGGTTACACTATTGACAGTATGTTTGCCTATGAATGACGTCATAAGAGCTAACTTAACGTTAGCCAAAAGTTATAAAGT
The DNA here is from genome assembly GCF_029633865.1 of Lampris incognitus. NCBI lineage: Eukaryota > Metazoa > Chordata > Actinopteri > Lampriformes > Lampridae > Lampris > Lampris incognitus. Next base: position 60,660,512 of record NC_079215.1, read on the forward strand.
CAGCTAGCGTGGACATTATACCCGCTATGTGATGTTAAACTGTGCTTCTATTAATATTCGTTCTCGCGACAGTTTATGGAAGGAGATTCTTATTGTTTCAGGGAAAGTCGCGTGTTGTAATTACGGAGGACCGCGAGGAAGCAGCTTAAAACGTCACTATAGGTCGTCATAATCTGTTTGTCCAAACCACCTATGGGCTCATTTTTTGGTGGAGGACCGTCTCACACTGAATGAGCATTTCATTAAGAGCTCTCATTCTCACTTAAAATATGGTTGGTTGGCGGTCTGGTGAATCCTGGCCACAGTCATTGCGTCCATCAACATTCACATGTGCTGTCTTAGACCAAGTCCAGGTGGGTTTCCAGCCACCTGCTTCATGAGCCATTTTAATTTGAACATAAGAACAGAATGGAAACTCCAGAAAATCAAAAAAGTGCTTAGATATCACAAAACGTTTTTCGGCTTAGCTGGGGTGCACAAGTTTGTGTATTCCATCCACCCACCCATCCATCCATCCATCCATCCATCCATCCAGGGGCGGATCTACAGGGTGGCAAGGGGTGGCAGCTGCCACCTCTGGGACACAGTCTTGCCAACCCTTTGCCACCTCAGGAAAAAATCTCTAGATCCACTACTGCATCCATCCATCCATTATCCAAACCGCTTGTCCTACACAGGGTCACGGGGATGCTGGAGCCTGTCCCGGCAGTTACTGGGCGGCAGGCGGGGAGACACTCTGGACAGGCCGCCGGGCCATCACACACACACCTAGGGACAATTTTTAGTACGGCCGATCCACCTGACCTACAGGTCTTTGGACTGTGGGAGGAAACCGGAGCACCCGGAGGAAACCCACGCAGACACGGGGAGAACATGCAAACTCCACACAGAGGACGACCCGGGACGACCCCCACCTTCTTGCTGTGAGGCGACCGCGCTAACCACTGCGTCACCCTGCCGCCAGGTTTGTGTAGTGATGAAGAGAAAACGTGACGGAGTGATGGAAACAGCTTTTTTTAAATGGATGCCGATGGGAAGCGTCACATGCTAGCTGGTGAAATTCCTCTCAGAGCCGCTTGGTGGGTAGACCTTCCCAGTCGTACGGGGAACTTGGCTGTGTTGCAACCGTCATTTAAGCCCCCATTAACTAATCGGTCGCATGCCTTCTTCTCCGCCTCTGGGCTGCATGTAATAAAGTGATATACAGCTGATGAAGCGTGGTTATGGCCGCTCTCAACTCAGCAAGTCATTCTCCATGCCATCTCCATTTTGTCTGGCTGACACTCTTGATTATGTAACCTTGATGAGCCTTCTTCACAACATTCGTACCACAGTGGTTCCCCCCCCCTTTTTTCTCCCCAATTGTACCCGGCCAATTACCCCACTCTGCCGAGCTGTCCAGGTCGCTGCTCCACCCCCTCTGCCGACCCGGGGAGGGCTGAAGACTATGCCTCCTCTGATACATGTGGAGCCGCTGCTTTTCACCTGACAGTGAAGAGTTTCGCCAGGGGGACGTAGAGCGTGGGAGGATCACGCTATTCTCCCCCCCAACCAGAGAGGGCGCTAGCGCAGTGACCAGGGCGCACGCCCTCATCTGCGGGTGGGAAGCCGGATGTGGCTGTGTGTAGGGACGCCCGACCAAACCGGAGGTAACACGGGGATTCGAACCCGTGATCCCCGTGTTGGTAGGCAACGGAATAGACCGCTACGCTACCCGGACGTCCTGTACAACAGTAGTTGGTGGAAATCCACGCTTCTGTAGCTCCTGGGGCAAGGACGTCCTCAATACCACACCGTCATCATCGTGTTCTCACACTCTTCTGTACGTGCAGTGTGGTCCTGCTGCTGCAGCTCATGCACACGTTTGATTTTAGGCTGTCTTTGGCATCCAGTAAAGGGACATGGACCATCCTCAGATGGTCCTCACGCTCACACATTCTCTAATATGTCACTAGTATGCTAGGTCATGATGCCAACTTGAGATACCTGACCGAGGCCACCTTGTCTCTGTGTATTCACACCAGGGAGAGAGATGTTTGAGAGACGAGGGCTTAATTGACTTCTAATGTGGCATATGAGTGATATCTCATGACTGCTCCGCGCTGAGATTACAAATTCCTGCAAAAACCGCCTACAGCTTTCTAACCTGGAAAATCCAAAATGAAAGGCCCTGTTTTGTACGCTACTCACCACAACTGGACAGAGAACCCGGAAAGACCTTGTCAACCCCTGCAAGCCCACGACCAAACATCCACGTGTCTTACTTCCTGAACGGAGCTCGACTGAGGGTGCACGACGCCTTCTTGCCTCTCCTATTGACAGCACTGAAATTAGAGTTGGATACACGGAGGATGCTGTGACATGTAAATGAGATCATAGTTTGCATCAAAGAGGAAGGAAACTGAAGAGGTAACCAAAGAGTTTCTCTCTGCCACCGCCAGACAGATCATTACCACACCTCCCTTGCCACAGTGGGGTATTATGGGAGACTGTTGCCATGACAATCATGATTTTTAGATGGATGAATACAAAAGAGCTCCAATATGAAGACTGTTTGGGCTTCTTCCCAGAGCAACCCCTTATACAGACACACACAGATGTGCATATTTTAGTTAATGTAAGCGGTGAAACTGAACTGCTTCCGTCAGCACGAGACTTGTTTCCTCTGGATTCATGACGTGATGACGGCTTGTATGACTGCTTTTAGTGTCTAATGGCGTTTTACTGTCCCAGA